>NW_011888951.1:2624699-2644092 GCF_000151845.1 Pteropus vampyrus
TTACTTTGCCAGAAAGTTTTTATATCTATGATGTCTTCCTGCTTAAAATGTGTATTTGTTGAGTCTAGTTCTCCCACTTACAGTTGTAAAAAAAAGAAATTCTAATTCTTTTTCCATTTGTGAACACTTGTGATATTAAAAATTGTGGTCATGTATCTCTTACCTCTCTTGAGACATTTCAGCCCCTATTCTTTCAACTTTATGTAACAGTATATAGATTATCACAAACTTTTTGCTCTCCTTTAAATAATACCAAGACTGGTAATGTCTTCCTTAAAATATACTGTTCAGAACTGAATACAGTATTCTGGATGTAGGTCACACTATTAGCACATAATGTTAGTTTCATGCTTGTCCATCCTCCTTGACTCTGAGCTTTAAAGCAAGAACCAAGTCTTAGTCACTGCCTTTATCTTAGTTTGTGGTCATGTTTGCATCACTAGCATAGTACGTGGTGCTTAGTTGGAGTTCAAAATTTCTAACTGAATGTAGTTCCTCCTTAACTCTGTTAATATCTGAGATCCATTCGTTTACCTTTGAGGTCAGATACAGTGCACTCCTGCCTTATAGTGACTTTGTAATGAACCAAACCTATACTTTTTATATATGTAGATCAATGATCAGCAAACTTTCTCTTTAAAGGTCCTGGTAATAATATTTAGGCTTTACGAGCCTTATACTCTTTGTCATAGCTACTCACTTCTGTCTATAGACAAAGGTAGCCATGGACAATGTATAAATGAATGAATGTTGGCCATATTCCAATAAAACTTCAGGGAGACTGAAGTGTGAATTGCACGTAATTTCATATAATTTTCATGTGTCACAAAATATTTTACTTTTAAAAGTATTTTAAAATAAAAGGCATTCTTAGCACATTGACTATACAAAAACAGGTGGCTGGCTAGATTTGGCTCACAGGCAGTAGTTTGCCAATCCTGATCTAGACCAATCCTAGTGTGATTGATTTTTTTATGTTTGAGGATACGCCTTGACTGTTATCTTTACTAAATATCTTATTCATTGCAGCCCATATTTCTAGCTTGCTTACGTCTTTTTGGATGCTGATTGTGTTATCTAGCATATTAGCTGACATCCCAGATTTGTGTCATCTGCAAAATTGATAAGCATACTTTTTCTATCCTTAATAAAAAAGTTGAATGAGATAAAGATATCCTTAATTAATAATAAGGTTGAGATTAAGGATAAAGGTCTTATGTAGTTAATTTTTTCCATTATCATTCTTTTAGTATAGCCATTCAGAGAGTTATAAATATCTACCTAAAGTACTGCCTGTCAGTCAACTCACATGTCTCCATCTAGTCCACAGGGTATATTGAGAAACTTTGAAGTTTTGTTGAAATATTCAGAACATGTAGTAAGTCTATCAAACAAACAAAAATGTATAGGTATGGTATAACGTTTGTGAACTTATGTAACTACTGCTTTCTGTTTTACTGTCTCATATACCTTTTCAAGGCCTTCATTTTAGTGATGGAATTTAATAATTTTAGAAATTTGTTGAGAATTAACATCCAAGTTCATCAATGTATTTCTAGGAATTCATGATCTTTCTTCTCTTCAAACTAGGGGTTAACAATGTTCCTCCCACACCAGTCCTCTGGTTCCAGTAGTATTAAAAGCAAGAAAAAAAGGCACAAATAAAAATATTAGAATATATGCCTTTTTTTTGACCAATCTTACCACAGCTTTTAACACTATCAGATTTTAAAATTACAACAAAAGTGAACTTTATGCCAATAAATATAAAAAGAAGAAATGGATAATTCTCTACAAAATATTAATTTCAAAATTGTCTCAAGAAGGTGTAGAAAACTATTGATCTTGAAATAGTAAAAAAAAAAAAAAAATCTATGTACAAACACTATATCAGGTTTACAGGATCATGTAACCCCTATCTTATAAAACTTGTCCCAACAGCTGGAAAAGGGGGGGAGCTCTCCAACTTCTTTATGTTGGGAGTATATATTTATTCCAAAACTAGACATGGACTGAATAACAAAGGAAATTTATTGGCCAATCTCACTTAGAAATATATTTGCAAAAATTACAAATAAAATATTAGCAAACTGAATACAACTATGGATAAAAATAATATACGTAAGTCATCATAAATAGACTTTAGGCTATAAACTGGGGATGTTGTAACATTAGAAATCTTGATTTAATTGATCACATTTTCAACCTGTAGAGAAGGGTATTCGATCATCTTAGTAAATGTTAGATGAGCATTTGATAAAACTCAATGCTTATTGTGGTTAAAAGAAAAATAGCAAACTAGAAGGGAATTTCTGTAACCCAATGAACAGTGTCTAACAGAACCTTCAGTGAACATTACATTTAAAGGTGAAATGTTAGAAATATTTCTTGTGTGATAAAGAATAAGATTTTTAAAAAGTAGTGTTTTTAAAAGAGCCCCTGTACAATAGTGATAGAAACCATAAGGCATCTAAGAATAAATCTAACAAAAGAGGTGAAGATATGTTTGGAGAAAACTATAAAACAATTTAGGGACTTAAGTCTTAAATGAAGAGATAATCCCGACCATGAATTTTATTGTTATAAATATGATATTCTCTCTAGATTAATCTATAAATGGAATTGAATTGCAATCAACATTTCAAAAAATGTTTTTTTTTCTGTAACTTAACTGTTTCTAATAAGGTACAAAGCATAGAAGTAAACAAATTTTAAAATTAAGTAGAGGAATTTACCTTACCAGATATTAATACTTATTATTCCTATCTTTTCATTTTCAGTCTATTCATATATTTAGAATGTGTCTCTTGAAAAGTGTATCTAGTTGGGTTTTTAAATTCAGTCTGATAATGTAGTGTTCAGTTTATCAACATTTAATGGAACAATTGATGTATTTGTGCTTAAAACAATCTGGTCATTTATTTTATATTTGTCTTTATTCTTTTGTTCTCTTTTTTGGCCTTCTTTCAGATTAATCAGGTATTTTTATGGTATCCCATTTTTTCTTCTCTGTTGCTGTCTTCCTATAACTCTTTGTTTTATGGTTTTTAGTAATGACTTTTTTCTAATCCTAGGATTACAACATGCAGCCTTAACATCCTTGTCTACTTTGAATTAATATATATCACTTCATGTTCAATGTAAGAACTTTACAAAAGTACTTTATAGAAAGTCTCATTTAACTTCTCGCCTTCTGTATTATTCTTGTATTTATTACTTCTACATCCATTAAATCCCTATCATTCATTGCTATTTTTTTCTTTAGTCAATAGTCTTATAATTTTTTAAAAATATTCTTTTATGTTAGCAATATATTTACTCTTTCCTGTGCTCTTCATTCTGATACAGTCAGGATTCAACCTGGAATCATTACCCTTTAGCCTACAGAACTTCCTTTAATATTTTTTTGTAGTGTGGATCTACTGGTAACAAATACTTTCAGCTTTTGTTTGCCTGAAAATATCTTTATTTTGCTTTCACTTTTGAAGGATGTTTTTGCTGGATATAGAATTCTATTTTTTATCTTTTAGCACTTTAGAGATGTCATTCCATTGTCTTTTGGCTTCCATTGTTTCTGATGAGAAGTCAATTCTGATTCTTATTGTTTGCCTTGATATTATGTGTTTTTTATTTTGACTGCCTTTCCCCCTTTCCTCTTTTCTTTAAATTGCAGCAATTCACTAAGGTGAGACTAGGTGGGATCCTCTTTGTATTTATCCAACTAAGGGTTGATGAACTTCTTGGATCTGTGAGTTTATGTCTTTTATATATTTTAGAAAAATTTCAGTCATATCTCTTTATAGTTTTCTTCTACACTATATTCTCTTTCTCCTCTCCTTCTGGGACTCCAATTACATGTATCAGAATAGTTTGATTATGTTTCACATGTATCTGATGCTCTGTTCTGTTATTTTCATTTTTTTTCTCTGTGTTTCACTTTGGATCATTTTTATTGGACTATCTTTAAGTTCAATGACTCTTTCATATGCTGGTTCTAGTATGATGTTAGGCCCATCTATTGAAATCTTTATTTCAGGTATGACATTTTTCAGTTCTAGATTTTCCATTTTGTGTTTCAGAGTTTCCACTTCTCTGCTAAACTTCCCTTTCTGTTCACCCATCTGTGCATCTTTTTACTAAATTCTCTAACAAATTTATAGTATTTATCTTTATCTCTGTCTGCTAATTCCAGAACCTGAGTCAACTATAGATCTGCTTCAGACGACTGTATGCTGGACATTACGTTTAAAAGAACAGACACAAAAGTATATAGTGATTTTTCCCCAGAGAGAACACACAATTTTCTTTGTTTAGGAGCTGGGATAAGGGGCAGAACACTTCAGTCTGGCTCCGAATTGTACTGGAATTGGACTGAGTTGTAGTTTTATTTAAATAGTTTCAGTTTACCTCTGATTTCTGATATTCAGGAGTGAGATCAGTTCCCTCTTTCATGAGGTCTTTGGGATGTAAGTACCTGAGGTCACAAAAATCTTTCTTTGCTTTAGTTTATACCCAGTTTGCCTGTGAAGCTCCACTTAGGGGCTGATTTTTTTTTTTTTTTTTAATCAGGAATGAAGCTGGATGAGGGCTAAGATGTAGCTCTACTTAGTTACACACAACAACGTGGATGCATTTCAAAAATATAATAATGAGTGAAGCCAGATACCAATGAGTATAAACTGTATGATTACATGTATATGAAGTTCAGGCAAAATGAATCTATAGTGTTAGAAATAAGGACCATGCTTACCTTTGGGAAAGAAGGTGGGGTCATGATTGAAAAGGGGCATAAGGAGGACTTCTCAATTGCTGATAATGTTCTATTTCTTTACCTGGGTAGTGGTTATCTGGATATGTCTACTTTGTGAAAATTTATTGTGCTATATACTTGTGATTTGTGTTCTTTTCTGGATGAGTGTTATAGTTCATTAACAAAGGGAGTGTGTGTGTGGGGGTAACTTTTACACATCAAAACAAAACAAAACAAAAAAAAGCAAAGTTAAAAAAAAAAATCAAGCCACAGAGTAGAAGATATTTACAAAACAATATAACAAAGGATTTATATACAGAATATTCTGTTTTAAAAATACCTATAAATCAAAAACAAATGGACAAATTTTTTTTGAAAGAATAATCCAATAGAAAAATGAGCAAAGGATAAGAAAAAGCAAATAACAGAAGAAGAGGCCTGAATGGCCCATAAACATAAGGAACAGTATTCAATCTCAGTTATAATCTTGGCAATACAAATAGAAATCTTATCGAGATACCATTTCACACCAATGAGATACCAAGTAGGTGATTGTTAGAATATGAGGAAACAGAGACTCTCATACACTGCTCATGGTACTATAAATTGTTATAATTTAGAGATCAAATTGATCAATTATTGACTTGAAGATATACTGATTCTAAGTTTCTGCAATTTTTCTTCTATAAAGAAATTCTTTTATCAGAAAGACTTTCTCCCACATGTGCCTAAGATGTGCATTGCAAATTTGTTTATAATAGCAAAATTGGAAACCGACCTAAATATCCATCATTAGAGCAATGGAGAAATACCTTACAGCAGTCAAAATGAAAAAAGCAAGTAGCAAAAGGATATATACATTGCAAAAACACCTAAGTTTTCAAAGAACAGTACCTATTTTTTGGAGATATATATATGATACTTATGCATTAAATATATGATAATGGTATAAAAATATAGTCAGGAAGGATATTCATTAAGGAAGGGAATAGGGCCAGGTAAGGGCTACATATTTCTCAAAAAATTTTTTCAAATAGATATGGCAAAAATGTTAACATTTTAAAAATCTAAGCAGTGATACATAGTTGTTTAATATGTGTAATATTCTTTGTACTTTGTCATTTGTTTATTTGAAATAGTTTTTTTTTTTTTTTTTGAAAAGTTAGACTGGGGTCAGGGTAAGAAGGGTATTGGAAGCTTTTCTCACTTTTCTGAATGTTCTTTTGATTCTTTGTAGATACAGCTTTTCCAGTCACTTTGTACCTATATATTGATTTGTGCCCACCAGATCAAGGAGGAGGGTGAGTGAGATCAGATAGAATCTTCTCTGTCTTCTTTCTGTCTTACTCACCAAGGTTCATAGTCGAACTCAATAATATCCTTTCAGAATATTACCATTAAACTTAAAATATTACCATACAACAGAAGTGTCCTTTAAGATGTAAATAATATTTGTTTGCTACTTCATTGATAAATGTATAAATAGTCACAAAGAATCTGTTTTTATGCTCCAAGTATTTTTTTAATTTCATAAATATAACTTTAAAAAATTTACCCACTAATTTATATCACCTTAACTTGTTAACTTTCTGCATAATTATTGAGAGTTTTTAATTTTAGAAGCAGAAAAATGATTTCAGAGTAGTCAAGAACTTGTTTTATGGAGTAGAGTATTAGAAATACTCATATCTTACAGATTATTCCTGTGAGAGGTCAGAAGTCTACTTATGTAAATAAACATGTTAGAATCCCTACCACTTGTTGAATAGCTTGGTTGTTAAGCTGTGTGCTAGGCAACAGGCGTTCTTCCTTTTCTCAGTTAAAGTGCAGAGAATTAATAAGTTGCTTTTGTTGTTACTGTTTTATTTGCAGGTTAAACACTTCAAGATGAGAAAAGTTGATCTCTGTTTGAGCTCTGAGGGGGCTGAAGTGATTTTAGCTACATCAAGTGATGAAAAACACCCCCCTGAAAATATGATTGATGGGTAAGAGTTATTATTCTTTCTTCTTTAACGTCTTGATATTAGGTCAGTGAACTCCTTGAGTACTGGGACTGTGTTTTATAACAATTAGCACTGTTAAACATAGTTTAATAAACATTTGGTGACATAGATAGTACCTGACAATATCCACCTTTGGCACCATTTCTGAAACTAATTCAGTTGTATATATTTAGGTTTTTGATGCTTTTCTTGATAATGCCTAAACTGACCTTTTTATACAGACAGTTTTTTTAAAAAGTGGTTTAACAGGGCAAAACTTCAAACAATAACGATGTCATTTTGTACAAGTGCACACTTTAATATCTGGTTATGGTTTTATTCCAAATTTTTCTTAGTAAATAGGAATATAAACATTGTAATTTCCTATGTATTGCCTATTTCCTTATTAATCGAAGCAATATCTTTTCTAAACCAAATGTTTCATTTCTTGTTATCCACCTGCATAGTTTGCTTCTCAGCTTCTTGATATTATTCCAGTTTCTACTCTTCACTGTGCTAGAGCTTATTCTGGATAGAGATAAATATCATTCTCAGACTTTTAAATTCCAAGAAAAAGTAATTAACGGGAGAACTCTGGCTATTTTATTACTCTCTCGAGTTCTCTTTCTTGGTATTTGTATAGTGACTAGAGTTTGACTCATAGAACCTTATAATTTTAGAGCTGGAAGGACTTAGGAGTTCATCTTATCTAAACCTTTCATTTTAGACATGTGAGAGAGGTCAAGTATTAGTTTTAACTATTGAAGGCGGAGCCATTTGTAACACAGATCTTGTTCTTTGTGTTCTGTTGTGAAGCCCATGTATCTGGATAAATATTAACAACTCAAACTCTTCCTTTAAACCTAATTGTTATTTCCTCTTTGATATCTGTCTCTTTTCCTCAAGTAGAATGAGTTTACCTTTTTTGTTGGAACTTCAGTAGAATTCAGTATATACCTCTATTACCTTATTTATCTCTTTATTATATAATTACTCCTCTTTAATGTTTGTCTCTTAACTGCAAATTCCTAGAAGTCAGCAACAGTGACTTATTCATCTTTAACTCCACAGTGTCTTAAAATATTTGTTGAGTAGGTTGAGATAGACCATCAAATATTAAACTCAGCTAATACTGGAGAGTAGCTGAGTATTTACACATACACATACATATATGCATAAGTTACTTTACATTTGCATAGGACTTTATAGTTTCCTAAATGTTTTGTTATTTGACCCACATTGTAAGCTTAGGGAATAAAAGGCAAAAAAAAAAAAAAAGGATTTTCAACCTCAGAGGTAAAATGACTTGCTCGAAATCACACAGATAACCAATTAGCAGAATCAAAATTAACACCCATATCTTCTAACTCCTAGTTTGGGGTTCTTTGTACTACACAATGATAACTCAAACTTAAAGTTTGCATCAAAAACTTACTATCTGGTTTTTTTTTTTGGTTTTTTGCCTGTTCTTAATCCTTCTTAATGTTTTACTTTCTGAAATTCAGGTAATAGTTATTTATCCCACTCTGCCTGGGAGTAGGGAAATTAATGTGGGAACTGGTGTGAGAATACATATACCTATAAAGATTTGCCTCAAGTTGTTTGTCAGAAATATAGATCTTTCCACATATCAGTGCATATTAATGAATGGTTAAGGATGTAATATTTTTTAGGTTAGACAAAACCCTTAATACAGAAAACCTTATGAAATAAAAGTAGTTACCTCATAACTGAATAGAGCACATCAGAGACTTTTAATTCATATACATTTCCAACAAATAGAATTAGACTTTATATGGTAGATATAAAAATTATTCTCTGCTCATACATTGGTTAATCTAAATGGAAGTAACCATAGAATTATTTAGAGAAAACAGTGCTATAAATTTGCCCCTACAAGACAGTGCTTCCAACTTTCTATTTCCCAGAAATGAGAATTAAAGAAAGTGATGATATTTTTATTTGCCCTTGACTCTACTTTTGCCATCTGGCATTTTATACATCAGTGAAAAAGGAGAAAAGAAGCTCTGCATTAGAAAAAAACAAATTAACAGAAAAATTAGAGAATTAGTCCTTTTGGGATAATGTAGAAGAATACTAGATTTACAGTTAAAATTCCTGAATAAGTGAACTATATATGTTATCTTGGGCTAAAAGTATATGCGTTACTCTTTGAGCCTCAGTTTTCAGGTCTGAAAAATGGGATTAACGTTACCTTCCCTGATTATCTCAGAGTTATGAAAAAATCATATGAGGTAATAGATATTAAAGTCATTAGCTGTAAAGCCTCATTTAAAGAAAACTACTATTTTCATGACTTTATTATACCTAATAATGAGGATTGTTATATGTCATTTTTAAATCCATATGTCGCTGCATACTATTTGATGTTATTATATTGGTTTTGTTCATTAAAAGCACCCGAGAAAGAACATAGGGCAATCAAAAGCCATTAAATTTATTTAAATAATATTTAAAACCATAAAAATGTAAATTTTAAAATTATGAAATATTAAGCATAGTATTAAAAACCCAGAATTGTGAGTTAGGAAACCTGCTTCTTTTTTTTTCTTTTTCTTAACATCTTTACTAACATATTATTCACATGCCATACAATTCACCTATTTAAAGTGTACAATTCATTGGCTTCCAGTATATTCACAAGAGTTATATAACCATCTGCACAATCAATTTTAGAACATTTGATCACCCTAAAAAGAAATTTCAGAACCTATTGAAATTACCCTGTCTCCTCCCTATCCCCACCAATCTACTTTCTGTGTCTATAGATTTGCCTATTCAGACATTTCATATAAATGAAATCATACATATGTGGTCTTTTGTGACTGGCTTCTTTCACTTACATGTTTTCAAGTTTATTCATATTATAGCACATATCAGTGCTTCATTTCTTTTTATTGCCAAATAATAGTCTATTGTATGTATATAGCACATTTTATTTATCCATTTATCAGCTGATGGATATCTGGGTTATTTCTACTTTTTGGCCAGATTTCCCCAATCTTATTAAAAAATGCCAACTTACAAATCCAAGAAACTCAGCAAACCTCAACCAGGGTAAATACAAAGAGACTATATCTGCTAAAAAATAAAAATAAAGAAAAAATTTTTAAACAGCTAGAGAAAAAAATACATTAAATACAGGGGAACAGTAGTACCTGTTACAGCTGACTTTGTACCACAAACAGTTGAGTCCAGATAACAATGCAACAATATTTTTTAATGCTGGAAAAGAGAGACCCACCCCCCAAAAACCCCTGTCAGACCAGAATTCTATATCTAGCTAAAATATCCTTCAAAAATTAGGATAGAATAAAGACATTTTATTCATCACAAGTAGACCAACATCACAGGAAATGCTAAAGGAAGTACTGTAGTTGAAGTGATTATAATACTAAATGAAAATTCAAATCTACAGGAAGAAAGTTGATACATTGGAAACGGTAAATATTTGGGTAAATATAAATAAAACCTTTTTTTCTTTTAATTTTTTTGAAAGACACTGCTTAATGGGAAAAAAATACATTATACAGTGGAATTTATTACATATGTAATAAGGCACAGGAGCATGAGCCTGCATGACTTGTTTGCAGAATTTTATCTGGCTCGCTATGACTACAGTGATGGGAGATGATATCGTGATGGGAGAGGAGATAGTACTTTAATGATGGGACCAGATTGTACAGGTCATAAAATGCCATACTAATACATTTACATTTATAGGCAATAAGGGGCCACTGAAGGCTTTTCGATAAGAGTGACATAAATTCTGTTTCTGTGTTTTTAGGAAATATATCTGGTAGTAGTGAAGAAGAACTATTAAAGTTGGGGAAATATTAGAGGCAGAATGAACAGTTAGAAAAGGATTGCAAGAATCCAAGGGTCATTTATTTTTTTAAATACTTATTCACTAGAATTTTGTGAATGTATAATTTTTATTTGGCTATTCCTTTCTCTTTTTCTTTAAAATTAACAATAGGAATTTAGAAACATTTTGGACCACCACAGGAATGTTCCCCCAAGAGTTCATTGTTTGTTTTCACAAACATGTGAGGATTGAAAGGCTTGTAATCCAAAGTTACTTTGGTAAGCAAATCATACATTAATTTTTATCATCTTTTAATTTCTCTATAGGCAGAGAGCACATATGTAAACTTTTGGCAAAACACTAATTTTCTTTGCATCATGGAATCCAGTTTTATTGCAGTGGGAGAGTGGAAAGTATGGGTTAACTGCCTTAAGCACAGTTAGACTCTCTGAAACTCCAAATTTGAAACCCTTCCAAAGCACATAATAATTTCCATGCAATTTACTATGTGAAAGTCTTTGGCAAAAGACCCTATTATGAACATAAAAAGCCAGCTTGCCAGAATGCCAGGTTCCTTGATATATTTATTACAGATTTATTTGGCTTGGAGTTCTCTGTCAAATTCTTTCTGAAAATATGATAACCCTGATTATTTATATTGGATAATTTTGATTTTTCTACTAATAATGAGATTTTCTGAGGGATTTAGGAGGAGAGTCTCCCATTGTAACATCATTCTAATCCTGCCTTATGTTTATTTAAGGATAAAGTATATCTGACAGAATCATGGTAGGAAACAGAAAACATTTCAGATGGTTCAAATGAAGAGACTTGATTGATGGGATTACCTACAAAATTATGTTCTGGCTTAAGGGAATAAACCAAGGATGGTGAGACACCCAGAAACTGGCTACAGCAGGAAACCATTTCCACCCCTGGGCCAAGGGTAGGAAGTAGTGTTACTGGAGTCCAGCGAGAGCCAGAGCCTGTAAATAACGGCCTTGCCTGTCAGGAGCTTTAATCATGAAGGGACATAACCACTTTCAAAGACATGGCAGTGAAGCAGGAAGGGAGTAGAGAAAAAACAACCTGCTCTACTTCCCCACTGCCCTCCAATTTCCTCCCAGTGTCTCCAATTGGCTAGATCAAACCAGTAGCCATTGGACAAGCGAGTCCACGTGGTGCAGTCCACAGGGGTCCTCATCCCGCCTCCACCGATCACAGAACAGAGAAGGGGATAAATCGGTCTGGTGTAGTCGGGGCTGGGTTAGGGTAATGGAGAAAAATCATTGCAGAAGGAAGATGACTGCTGTCTTGTTAAGTTTCACTTGTCATCAATTGTAGAGGCTCTGGTGTCCGACAGACCTAAAATTTAAAGTTCAGTTCTGGCACTTGCTACCTCTATATTTTTTAACACTTTACCTGACTTCTCTAAGTTGCCTGATTTCTCTAAGCCTGTTTCCTCATCAGTAAAGTAGGTTAGTAATACTATTCTCATAAGATTGTAGTCAAGAGTAAATGA
This sequence comes from Pteropus vampyrus, assembly GCF_000151845.1. Lineage (NCBI taxonomy): Eukaryota > Metazoa > Chordata > Mammalia > Chiroptera > Pteropodidae > Pteropus > Pteropus vampyrus. Next base: position 2,636,783 of record NW_011888951.1, read on the forward strand.
ATAAATATGCCTGACTCATACATAGTAGATTCTCTGTAAAGATTTATGACCAAGACTACTACTGTTATTATTATTATTATCTGTATAGAAAAAAAATCTTGGTGATACCAAATTCAGAAAGGCTCCACTAGCTCTATGTTGTATGCTCGCAAACACTTGTAAGATTACAGTGACACAAGACTGTATTTTACTATGGGGACTTATAGAAAAACAGAGTAAGTGAATTATTTTCAGAACATGGTGTTCCTGATCCCAGTTCTTTGTGTAGTCCCACCAATGCCTGACAGTCTCAGACACAGGAAAAAAGGAATAGAGGGACAGAACATAGAATCATGTAGATACTACTTTACTTATTTTGTTTATTTACAATGTCAGTGCGAACCTTGAGGATTGAAAAGAGTACCTCTACAGAGCCAGTTGACTTTGAGCAGTGGATTGAAAGAGGTATGTGCTTGTTTCACCAGCATTTTTCTGAGCATGAGGGAGTAGAGAATTGTTCTTTAACTCTGTTTCCAATAAGTCTGCATTTTGGTGAAAACAGATGACCTGAATGATTCTTGTGACATATTTAGAGCCTAGAAAAACCCAGGTTTGCCACAAGACTGCTTCTTTACTTAGTAGTTATATAACTGTTAACATGTTACTTAATGTTTCTGAGTTTCTGAATCCTTATCTGAAAAATGGAGATGATACCTACCTTTTAAGTTTTTTGCGATCATGAAGTCTGGTGTATGGTAGACAAACAATAAATATTAGTTTCTTGTCTTTCCTTCCTGATTAATGGTACTGTTTAAGTATCAGCAGAATTAGTAGCCTCTAGTTAAACATATATTGCTTTCATGAAGCTATCTTCTTTCCTTCCCACAATGCCATGAAAATAATAGTAAAGGAATAAAAAGAAGCATAAACCTACAAGGACAAAAAAAACCCACAAGAAACCAGGAGATCAAAGCAGATGTGAGAGGTATATATTGTGGAAGAGAAAACGCAGATGGAGAAGTGATTTCTGTAGCTGAATGGAGTAGGTTATAACTTAAGTGCCGGCCAAGGAGTAAATCACTGAGAAGCAAGCCAGTTTTCCCAACAGAACCCTGGAAAAGTCTAGAATTTGAAGCAGATGGTACCATGGGAAATGTGAGTGAGACGCTGGCCAGAAGAAAAGGGTCATTAGTTGAACATCTATATACAGAGTATTTGAACCCTAGGTACCTTCTAACCCATAAAGCTAGGTGACCACTCCATTCCCCCACAAACCACTCCAAGGAATGACTTGAAACATTGAATATTGAGGCTCTTTTTACCAGGCATAATAGAGAGAGTGATTGAGACATGGAGGGAAACAGGGATTTAGGTGGAAGCTTGTGTATTGAATAGTGGGAACTCCTCCTGTGCTCTGCTGTTTATGACAGCAACCAAGATTATAGCCCCAGGTAGGAGATAGGAGGATTCATCTTTGGGGAAACTGAATGGCGCCAGAAAAAAAAAATCTATAGATGCTGACAAAGGCTAGTTCATTCCTGGTCACACTATCAAAGTCCACTGGTCAATGAGCCTGGCTCATGCATGCAGTTTTCAAATGATTTATTCATAAGTAGCAAAAGACAAAGATCATCAGACTTTTGATGAAGGCCTCAAACCCTGAATATAATCAAGTCCTTAGCTCTAATTTCCAAGCTATAGGAAATAATGGAGGATAAAAGAACAAATTAAATGAAACCATGAGGACACAAAATGACAAAATGTGGGACATTCTACAGCAGGGGTCCCCAACCCCCGGGTAGCGGATCTGTACCAGTCTGTGGCCTGTTAGGAACTGGGCCGCATAGCAGTAGGTGAGCGTTGGCGCGAGTGAGCAAAGCTTCATCTGTATTTGCAACCACTCCCCAGTGCTAGCATCACCACCTCAGACCCACTTCAGATAATCAGGTATTAGATTCTCATAGGAGCACTGGTCCCTGGTGCCAAAAATGTTGGAGACCGCTGTATTGACAGGACAACTGACCTGGTCTCTTTAATAAGTCAGTGGCATGGGGAAAAATATGTGTGTGGGAGAGAAAGCAGTTCAAGATTAAAAGAGACAAGTCTGATTTGAATAAATCAACTATGAAAATATTTTGGGGATAGTGGGAAAATTTGAGTATAGACTGGGTATTATATGATATTAAAGCATTATTTTTAATGTTAATATGATAATGGTATGATTATGTAAAAAATATACATTTCTTATTATTTAGAGATGGATAATCGAATATTTAGAGGTGAAATATCATGATGTCTTAGACTTGCTTTAAAGTACTGTAGCAAAAAAAATTAGATAAATCAAGTATGGTGAAATGTTAGTAATTATAAAATCTAGATGATGGGTATATATATGTAGGAGTTAGTTATGATCTGTCTTCTTTTATGATGTTTGAAATTTTCCAGTTTTTCATAATTAAAAACTAAGCAAATGAAATGAGTTTATTATTAACTCCTGGTGGGGGAAGAGTTGAATAAGAAAATGTAATCATAATTCATTACATATTTCAGCAGCAAATAAAATTTATATAGACAATAATGTAACCAAATAATTGATTTCAACATTGAGAGGATGGCAGGAGGGAAAAGTTGCAGGAGGAAGAGGAAGAGGATATTAGTTTAAGAGATCTAAGTTTTCATCTGCTATAATATAAAATCAGTAAAAAATTTGACAAATCAAGAAAAGGAACATAAATATAGTATAATTCCCGGAAAAACAGCTTAAAGATTTGAAAATGATATGTACTTCTAGGAAGCAGGACTGGAGGAGAAAGGAGAGATCAAGCAGAGGATTACTATTTTTCGTTACCTCAGAGAAAGGTTAGGAAACAAAGTCGTACATAATCTTCCCAGAGACTTCTCTTTTTTTACTATGTGCCTTTTAAAATTATGTACACTGACTATTTTAATACAAAATAAAATTAATTTCTAAATGTCAGTATTTTTTATTACATCAATTAAATCTTTTGTGTTTCCAAAAAAATGTTTGGTATGATTAACTCATGACCAAATAAATTAATCTGTCCTAAAATAATATGAGTAAAGATTTTCTAAAGTTGGATACCAGTAAAGATCAAAGCAGGGCAACAGAATTCTGCATCATAGTAAAAATTTACTCTGAGAAACAGCTTTAGTCATTACTCATGGAAACAGTAAGATGGCTCCTTTTAGGCCTGCAATTGCTGTTAGTAGCTTGATCCTTAAAAGGGATTTTCACATTTTATCAAGTCCTTCCTTTATATTCCTTTACTAAAATTTACATTTACATTTCCTTATGTTTATACTCACAAGAGATATTTTATAACTCGTAGTTTATCTTTTGTACCTTTTTTTATCAAGTATCTCTATTTTTGTATTAAATTTAAATGCCAAAACACAGGTAAATTTGGTGTAATTTTAGATTACCAGATAGCGTGTTTTGCTGAACATAAATTTCAGTAGTTATCCCTCATGTACTTTGATTCCTAACTCATTTCTGTTAAATTTGTATTTTAGATCTAGTACACACAGAGGGGCAGCTTCAAAATGAAGAAATTATGGTAAGTAAATACACTTACCATACACTTATCTTTAGCCAGCACAATATATTTAAATTTTAAACCTGTCTCCATAGTCATAAAGTTAATACTCTCATGATATGATAGGTTCTGTACTTAGTCAACCAATAGAGAAGGTTATTTGCAATAATGTTATAATCTAAATGTAGCGTTTATAAATTAGGCTTTTATCTAACTGACAGAATGACAGGCAAGGATAAAACAATTCACTTATTTGTTTTTATTTTAATTATTTCATTCATTTATTTGGAAGTACTTTCTTTGCTTTCTTTCATTTGATTCTGTAGGCCTTTTAGAATAGTAATCAAAAAAGGTTGAGATGCCAAAATCGGATGTTAATTTAAGCATGAAAGGACAAGAGAGATTCAGATAAGGGGAACTGGAGCATAGGATCAGCAACAAATAAGCCAAAGAGAGATGAGGTGAAAAGAGAACAAGCATTTTTCGACAACATTCCATTGGGCTTTGCTTGTCAAGTGGAATGAATGCCCGTTGATGAGGAAGCTGCTGCCTCATCAGGAGTTTTTCTCTTCCTGCTAGTTTGTCAGGCTCTGGTTTTAGACAAACACAAAAACATGAAAAAAGTGAGTGTGTGTGTTTTTAGGTGGTAATATTTAATTAAAGCCTCTTGAAATGAAGGTTAAAGTGGTACTTTGTTCGTTAAATTTCATTTTTCACAACTTTCTGGGAGCTGCTATGAAATCAGTGTTTCAAAAGAGTCTGTAGGAAGTTTTTGAACCCTTTTCATTCTCTTTTCTACCAGCCAAATGTGCCCAGTGACTGGGGAGGCCAATGAGGGGGACAGAAAATAATTAGACTGAATTTTATCTTCCTGCTTTTCTCCATCTTTACCAATTGGTTATGATTAGTACGTCTCTGCTGAGTATTTTGTTTCAGGACTTACTGTGGATCAGGGAGGCTCCCAGCATTATAGAACATTTAGAAAATAGTAAGAGGGAATGGGAGGCTGAAAATTCCCTATATTTTTATCATCCTGTCACAACAGCTTTTACTATACCTACTTTTTTCCAGTTGTCAACCATATATATCACATGTAGTTATAATGGTAATATGTCAATAATTTTGTATCATTTTTAAACAATTATAATTATAATTTTAAGTTTAAATGTATGCAAATAGGCAAATGCTAACTAATTTCCTTTTTCCTCCCTTTGTCATTATACTACAAGGGACATCTTTACCTTTTTAATTATTTAATAAGATTAAATTTCAAGGAATGGAATTACTAGGTTCAAGGGTATAAACATATTTATAGCTTTTAAAATATATTGCTAAATTGCCTTACAGAAAAATTATATAAATGTAAAAGTGTAGTAATGTTTCAGGGTATATTCTGAGGCATCATTAACCAAAGGAAATCTCTTATTATGAAAAATACTTTAAAAAGACACTTTGAAAAAATTGGTCAGAAATGTCATTTTTAGCTCCACATGCAATTTTTCATCAAAGTATGGCTGATATTCAGCTGATACACACTAGAACAACTATACTGTTATATGTAGCTGGCTTCTCTTCTGAATATGATCTTATATATTGTTATAATTAGAATTTTACTTTTGCATCATTGAACCCTTTCTTTTGCTAACTGCTTGTTTAACAGTTAATTAGAATTGCTAAGAGCGTCCATATTGATTTTCCCCTACAGGCACAGGATGATGGCCATGCCACTTACTTGAGATTCATTATTACATCAGCCTTTGATCATTTTGCATCTGTTTATAGCATTTCTGCAGAGGGAATAGCAGTCTCACATCATTCTTAATGATTATAACAAAATGCTCTTGCATGATTTTTAATAATATATTTATTTAAAAATGAAATTGTCATTGACATACTTTATTAAAGGGATTTATATCAATCTGTTTCAGTTTTTATTATTTTTTGTTAACATTTTGTGCAAAAGAGTTTGGTATTATCAGTCAGCAGTGATGGCTATCATGAAGAATATAAAAAAGTTCTTGCTTCAGTATATATCTTAATCAAAGAGGTCACTGTACGTGAAAACTTAACTGATAACGCATTGTGTTCCCATAGCATCTAACATGGTGCCCTTCAGATCTCAGTGCATTAATTTTTTAACTTATTTATTGATCGATGCAAAGGGCTAAGTGAGCAGTATAGATAGTAAACAATGTACAAGTTCAGAAAAGAGAAAGTACTTATGGGGAGGTTTCACCGAGATCATGGAACTTGAGCTGGCCCTGTGGGACAAATCATTATATGTATGTGTGTGTGTATGTATTTATCATGTTATTTTGTCTTGATTTGAAAACCGCAAAGAAGAGTTAGGAAACACAATTCTACTGTCCAGAGACAACCATTTGATATTTGATTTTTAAAAATATTTTGGGGAGGTAAAGAACAAGATGGGAAGGATTGAGGGGAAGTAAGACTTCCCTAAATATACTTTATTATATAGCTTGACTTTGTAAACATAAATGACTAATATAGCCAAAAATTAAAAAAGCAATTCAAAAATTTGAAAACAAATAGACATGCATAAACCTAACTTTATCACAAGTTGATGAAAGCACAAGAAAGAATTGACATCAGAACATAATATTTTGTCTGTTGCCTATACTAGTTTCTCAGGGTTGCTGTAATAAAGTACCACAAACTTGGTGGCTTAAGCAGTAGAAATTTATTCTCACAGTTCTAGAGGCTAGAAATCAGAAATCAAGATATTGGCAGGATTTGTTCCTACTGGAAACTCTGAGGGAGAATCTGTTCCATGTCTTTCTCTTAGCTTTTGGTATTGCTAGCAATCTTTGGCATTCCTTGGCTATGGCACCATAGATCCAATCTCTGCTTCTGTCATCACATTGCATTCACGTCCTTTCCTCTATGCATATCTCTTTCTGTATGTCTTTTTATGTGCTTATAAGGATATCAATTATATTGAATTAAGAGCCTACCTGACTCCAGAATGACTCATGTTAACTAATTACAACTGCAATGATCCTATTTCTAAGTAAGGTCACGTTCATAGGTACTGGGAGTTAGGACCTAAACCTATCTTTTTGAAGACACAATTCGACCCACAACACATTCTTACTGAAATATATTTGCGATAGTTAATTTTATATATCATATCAAGTAGGCCACAGCGCCCAGATGTTTGCATAAACATTCAGGATGTTTCTCTGCAGGTATTTTTGGATGAGATTAACACTTAAATGGGAGGACTTCGAGTAAAGCAGATTGTTTTCCATAAGGTGGTGGGCCTCACCTAACCAAGTTGAAAACCTTAATGGAACAAAGACTGATCTTCCCTGGGCAACAAGGAATTCTGCCACCAGCTGGCTTTTGGACTTGCAACATTGGCTCATCCTTGGGTCTCCAAGTCAGTGGCATGGAAAATGTTAATTAAGGAAGGGGGCCTGCTCTAGATCCAAAGAGATATGAGTCCCAATAACCACATGCCATGTGTGGATTGTATATGGTTGCTGATTTGGGAAAACGAACTGAAAAGAGACTTTTTTCCTTCTATTTATTTATTTATTTGCTTAAAATTTTTTTCCAGTTACGGTTAACATACAATATTCAATTAGTTTCAGGTGTAAAACAGTGAGTAGACATGTATGTAACTTATGATCACCCCAATAAGTCTAGTACCCATCTGACACCATACATGGTTATTACAGTATTATTGACTATATTCCTTATGCTGTACTTTACATCCCCATGACTGTTTTTATAACTGGCAATTTGTAA
>NW_011888951.1:2644142-2650805 GCF_000151845.1 Pteropus vampyrus
TCCTTTCCTCTATGCATATCTCTTTCTGTATGTCTTTTTATGTGCTTATAAGGATATCAATTATATTGAATTAAGAGCCTACCTGACTCCAGAATGACTCATGTTAACTAATTACAACTGCAATGATCCTATTTCTAAGTAAGGTCACGTTCATAGGTACTGGGAGTTAGGACCTAAACCTATCTTTTTGAAGACACAATTCGACCCACAACACATTCTTACTGAAATATATTTGCGATAGTTAATTTTATATATCATATCAAGTAGGCCACAGCGCCCAGATGTTTGCATAAACATTCTGGATGTTTCTCTGCAGGTATTTTTGGATGAGATTAACACTTAAATGGGAGGACTTTGAGTAAAGCAGATTGTTTTCCATAAGGTGGTGGGCCTCACCTAACCAAGTTGAAAACCTTAATGGAACAAAGACTGATCTTCCCTGGGCAACAAGGAATTCTGCCACCAGCTGGCTTTTGGACTTGCAACATTGGCTCATCCTTGGGTCTCCAAGTCAGTGGCATGGAAAATGTTAATTAAGGAAGGGGGCCTGCTCTAGATCCAAAGAGATATGAGTCCCAATAACCACATGCCATGTGTGGATTGTATATGGTTGCTGATTTGGGAAAACGAACTGAAAAGAGACTTTTTTCCTTCTATTTATTTATTTATTTGCTTAAAATTTTTTTCCAGTTACGGTTAACATACAATATTCAATTAGTTTCAGGTGTAAAACAGTGAGTAGACATGTATGTAACTTATGATCACCCCAATAAGTCTAGTACCCATCTGACACCATACATGGTTATTACAGTATTATTGACTATATTCCTTATGCTGTACTTTACATCCCCATGACTGTTTTTATAACTGGCAATTTGTAAATCTTAATCCCCTTTTTTCACCCTTTTGCCAAACCCCCTCCCATTTGGGAACCATCAGTTTGTTCTCTGTATCTATGAGTTTGTTTCTGTTTTGTTTATTTTGTTTTTTAGATTTCACGTATAAGTGAAATCATGTGGTATTTGCCTTTCTCTGTCTGACTTACGTCACTTAGCATAATACCTCTGAGTCCAGCCATGTTGTCACATGTAGCAAGATGTCATTCTTTTTTATGGCTGATTAATATTCCATTGTATGTAAATACCACCTCTTCTTTATCCATTCATCTATCAATAGACGCTTAGGTTGTTTCCATATCTTGGCTATTGTAAATAATGCTTCAGTGAACATAGCGATCATATGTCTTTCTGAATTAGTGTTTTGGATTTCTTCAGATAAATATCCAGAAGTAGAATTGCTGGATCATGTGGTAATTCTAATTTTAATTTTTTGGGGAAACTTTATATTGTTTTCCATAGTGGTTGCAGCAGTTTACACTCCCACCAATCTTCACCAACACATGTTGTTTGTTGATTTATTGATGATAGCTATTCTGACAGGAGCGAGGTGATATCTCATTGTATTTTAATTTGTATTTGTCTGATGATTAGTGATATTGAGCACCTTTTATATGTCCATTGGCTATCTGTATGTCCTCTTTGGAGAAATCTATTTAGTTCCTCTGCCCATCATTTAATTGGATTTTTTTTTTTTTTTTTTGGTGTTGTGTGAATTCCTTATATATTTCGGATATTAACCCCTTATTGGATGTATCATTGGCATATCTTCTCCCATTCAGCAGGTTATCTTCTCGTTTTTGATGGTTTCCTTTGCTGTGGAAAAACTCTTTAGTTTGGTATAGACCCATTTGTTTATTTTTTCTTTTGTTTCCCTTGCCCGAGGAAACATATCCAAAACTATATGAAGGGCGAAGAGATTTTCAGAAGGGAATTACTCCAAGTTAGGAGCAGTTTTAAGGTTCTTGATACTTCCTGATAAATTGCTCATTAAGATTTGTTGCTCAAATTTACTCTTAGAAAGATAGCTCTTAGATAACTAGAGAGTAGGAAAGGTATTCTAGGAGCAGCATTGGTGTGATCAGATGTGAAGGTGAGTACTCTTTCATAAAACATATTTGGGGAATAATGAATATATAAGTCAGACTAGAGCAAAGAATAGACTAAAACCATACATTATAGCCAGATCACAGATAGCCTTTAATGCTTTCAGCTATTTTCCCATAACACTGAAGCCATTTAAGGTTTTCGAGAAGGAAAGTGACTTAGAGCAATTGAGTTCATGTTCAATACAATGAAATACTGATGATTTTCTTTGGCCAACTTCCTAAACTGAAATGTCAATAATTCTTTGCCTAAGAAACACTGCGTTGAGGCTTACAGATTGCTGGAAGGGATCTCCAGAGGTCATCTGATTGATCTCTTTGGCACAGGCCTAGTAAATTATCTGCACATCTTTTTCTGTGGATGCGGAGAACAAGTTCATATAGTACTTGTAATACCACTTTATGATACTTGAAAACAGCATCCTTTAACCTTCATTTTCCTAGTCCTTAAAAACTCATTTTGCCTTATAAAACTACTCCAAGTTTCAAGCAATAGATATAATAATAATATGTGGTTTTATCCTTTGTTTTTTCACTGCTCAACCCCATCATATTTTTTAAGTCTTATTTGTCCCCAATTCCTCTATCCCCCATTTGGCCTTTTCTCCACTCTTCACTAACTCCTGACTGCCATGGTGCTGTGTATGCTATGTGATTTAGACCTTTGGGTTTCTCGTTTCCTCTTCTAGGAGGGCTCTTTCTCTAGGTATATTCCTGTACAGCTAGCTGCTTCTTTTACTTCAGATCCTTACTCAAAATCCCCTTCTCAGCGAGACCTTGCATGGCCTCTGTATCTAAAATTATAATCTCTCTCTTCCCTCTCCACCGGCCCCCCACCTCAACCCCTCCTAGCCCTGCCCACGGGATCAGGCAACAAGGTAGCCACTCATGCCCTATGTTTCAGGGTTCTTGTACCTTACTCCTCTTTTCTCAGTACCATTAAAATACAATTTAGATTTTTTTCCTTTAATGATATCCTGAGTGCGCTAAGAAAGATGAGGGCAGTGCAGCCTCCTTTCAAGGGTGAATATCTTGAGTAGGGGGCTCAATTGATTGAATTGCCTCCACTCCCATACCCTTTTAGGGATATCCCTGCTTCTCACTATCTATTTGTTTCTTATTTATTGTGTAGATCATGTTTATTGTCTCTCTCCCTCACTAGAATGTAAGTTCCACAGGGCAGGGAGTTTTGCTGCTTTTGCTTCTGACTGTATTCTCAGGGCTTAGCACAATGCCTGGCACATAGTAGATTTTCAATAAATATTTGTTGACTGAATAAGTGAATATTTTGTCGAAGGAAAAAAGTGTTAGTTGAAGCAAATATGGCAATTCATTTATTTGCCTGTCTGTATCTCTTTATACTTGAGGAGTTTTTAATAAAGCTAGCTAATAATGTGTGTATTTTTGTATCACTTACTGTGGGCCAGTGCCTATCACAGTGCCTTGCATAAAGTTAAACAACTAATCAGTATTTATTTAGAGAGATGGATTAAAAAAGTAAAAATCTAATAACTTTTTAACTATGTACTCAAGCAAAGCAAAGAAATATACAAATAAAAATCATTATGTCTATCATCATTAGTACAGAATTTTAAGAAAAAGATTACGATTGTGAATCCTTTCTCAAGAATGTCCCGTTGTGCAGGGCATCCTTTGGGGACTTCACTTTCTAGGCGATGATCCAACAGCTCTTTGTTGCTTGACCCTGATAGCATGTCTTCTAAAAAATAGCATGTGGTAAAATATATCAAAGTTTTAAACAGGCGTATATGCCTTTGACACAGATATTTTGTTTCTAGGAATCTTGTCTAATGAAATAATCAGATAAGTGCAAATGGACAAAGATTTATAGCAATGCTGTTTATAAGACGGGAAACTGGAAACGATTATACATCCATACATTAGGAAGTATGATATATACAGTCATCATATATCATACTTTATAATGGTATACAAAACATAACTATAGATGAATACTTCTGGTTAAAGATAATGGAGTAAAGGGATTTTTACTCCGTCTTCTTTCTCAAAAGTCATTATTCACACAAAAATATAAAAAGAAAAAAACTTTTTCAAGGAAATAGTTATAGTCTCTAACTGGGAAGCCTCCTTGCTAAGTACTGTGAAATGAGGATTTGGTGGAGGAGGAAGCTGAGAACCGATTCACTTTCTCAGAGCTAGAGACTTTCTTAAAACATGTCACAGTTATGAAAGGCTTATCAAACAATCTCTTGCTTAGATTGAAGTGATCTCTGTCTGCAGGTGGCTTCAAGAGATTGGAGCATGCTCCCATAGGGCTCAGGTTAGTAACAAAATTGCGGAGGAGATGGAGCTGGAAAAACCAGGGTAGACACACCAGAGGAGACTGCTGGAGGTTAAGCATAGTGAAAGAAAGTGTCTTAGATTGTTTGGGCTGCCATAACAAAAGACCATAGGCTGAGTGGCTTAAACAACAGATATTTATTTTTTCATAGATCTCGAAGCTGACAGTCCAAGATCAGAATGCCAGCAGGATTGGTTTCTGGTGAGACCTGTCTTCCTGGCTCGTAAGTAGCCACTCAGCATGTGCTCACATGACCTCTTATTTGTGCATATGGGAAGGGAAAAAGCATGTGCACTCTGGTGTCTCTTCTTAAAAGGACACTGATCCAGTTGTATCAGGGCCCTAGCCTTATGACCTCCTTGAACTTTAATTATGTCCATATAGGCCTTACCTCCAGATACAGTCACATCAGGGCTTAGGGCTTCCATTTATGAATTTGGAGGGGGTTGGGCACAATTCATTTCATAGCAGGTGGTGAGAAGGCAGCCAAAGCAGAAAGAGTGAGATTGAAGGGGATTTCTAGGAGCCCCATTGCAAAGGAAGTAATAAACTTAATAAGAGGGCATTCAAAACAACTAACCTAAATGAAAGTCTCAGATTGCCCCAGCTTACTTCTCATCCTTCTATAGTATGTTTCAGGAAATAACAAGCCCCATTAAAAAAAGAATAATCAGAAAAGATACAGAAAGGGACTGCTTAAGTCAAGTTCTCTAGAAACAGCCTGACACAGAAATTCTTGTAGGAGTGATTTTATTGAGGGAGTGCTCTCAGGACGCAGGATAGGGCAGGGGAGAAGGTAAGTTAAAGATATGGCTTCAGCTGAAGTTTAGTCTCAGCCTGACCTCACAGAGAATTCTAGAGCATGAGTGTTACCAGAGAGGAATATTCCCTGACCTTGAGGCAAGGACCAAGCCTCTGTACTCCCCAAATCCATCATTTGTTGGCTGTGGGTCACGCTCACGGGAACATAAACTCTCAGGCATTTCTGGGTAAGGTAGCTCCTGTCATTTAGGGCAATTTTCAGAGAAGGGGATTCTGTGAGCTATTAGCAGTCAACATAGCAGCTGGCAAATGGATACATTGACTTGGTAAAGGGGGTCTGGACAGAGCACCAACAGCAGTGATTCTCTAAGTATGGTCTCTGGGATAGCAGTATCAGCCTCATCTGAGAACTTGTTACAAATGCAAATTCCCTAGCCCAACCCCAGGTCTGTTGAATCAGACACTCTGGGAATAGGACCCATGAATCTTTGTTTTAATAAGCCCTCCGGGTGATTTTGATGCATGCCAAAGTTTGAGAACCACTATACTATAGAGAATTATGACTAGGAATTACAATAAGGATGCGGGGAGAAAATAAAAACAAGGCAGGTACAGAACATTTGTTGTAAGAGAAATTACACGAAGAATACATCGAGAATTGAGACACCCATATTAATTGCTCAAAAAGGCAGAGCTCGAAAGAGAGATACAAGGATTTAAAGAAAAAATTATAAGACACAGAAGATGAAAAGTTAGCTGGCAGAACTAAGAAAATAAATGGAAGAGAAAAGTAAAACTTTCAGAGGTAAAAGTACATAAGAACGAAAAGGATGATGATGGGAATTGTAGTCAGTGTTCATTTAGGAAAACTGTAATCAATTTAGATATATATTCAAAGCAGTGAGAGAAATAATGCAAGGAATTTGTTACAAAGCGTTGAAAAGGCTGGGAAAACAAACAGGAGATGGGAATGTAACCCAGAGCTAGAGCCCATGATCCACACTCAGCATTGACCCTTGGAGGCACCATTGCTGCCTCTGAACAGAAACTACCCCATCACCATGGCTAATGATACCAAAGCTGCTACAGTGCACAGTCACCTGTGATCGCTACAGCCAGTACTGGAAAAAATAGCTTTTCCCTTCCATCCACTTTGTAATCTCCCACTGTGCTTCCCATTGGTGGAACCTAACAAGAAAGCGCTGACAGAAGATTCTGGAAAATTCAGTTTTCAGGCTTCCAGCTGCCTGAAATCCAGAGGAGAGTATGGAAGAGTGGGAATAGGTGAGAACCAACAAACTATATCGGGTACAATAATAAACCCAATTTAAGGAGAATCAGGATCAGAGGAGAAACCTTGAGAAAAATCACAAAATGGAATAGAAACAAAGATTAAAAATAGTTATAGAGAAGATAATAGTTATGGAATTAAAAGGGATTCAACATACCCATAATTATTGTTCCCAAGTAAGAAAATAGGACAAAATACAACAGAAAAGATATTCGAGGCAACAGAAGAAAATGTCCCTGAAATTAAAAACAAAATCTAAATCTTAGGATCAAAAGAGGATATTAG
>NW_011888951.1:2652100-2656287 GCF_000151845.1 Pteropus vampyrus
AAAAACCTCTCATCTAAAGCAGACAGACATGTTGTGATGAAATATTTCTTTCAAATTGATGTTGACTGCAAACTGTACTCAGAGCTGGACAGGACATATTAACAAGCTTCTTTCACTTACCAATAGTTTATAATGTTAGCTAAGCAGAATGGGTTCATTCTTGCTATCCAGACCCAGAAAGGTCACCTTCAAAGAGAAAAGTCCTTCTCCATCATGAATTAGAATTGAGCCCCAACTTCCTGCAGTCCCTTGCACATGTTCTTTTTTCCACCTTTGCCAATGTAGTTTTCTCCACTTAAATGCCCTTCTCCCTCCCCATGTTCTCCATGTTCTCATCCCAAATTATGGAATTTCTGGGCATCCTTGAAGACCAAGCCCAAAGGCCACCACCTCCATAAAGCTTTCCCAGATCCACCCAGCTCAGAGGGATTGCTCTTTCCTCTGTAGTCACTGAACATTTAGTCTCTCCCTCAGCTCTAACCCATCATATTCCCACTTGAATTATGGTCATCGCAGCGTACATTTGGGCTCCCACGAGGTTAAACTGCTGAAGGACAAAAGCTGGACCTTGTCCATCTTTGCATCACTCAGCACCCAGAAAAGAATCTGCTTAATTAAAGCCTGATGCATTAAATTGAAGAGAATTGAACTGGAACACTTGAGGTCTATTTTATTCTGAAAACACAGTTCCACCTGCTATTATTTGTTAGAAACTGGGAGGTTTCTGTGCATTTATAGACATCAATTGGAGGAGTCAGAAGTGATTCAGATGAGCGTGGTCTTATAAGCTCTCTCCTTTTGTGGAACTTTGGCAGGACAGTGGTCAACTGTGTTTTAGTTCCATCATTTTCACAACTGCTCATTCTCAGTATACTCTCGCAGACTCATGCTGGTATTGGTCAGTTTCTTTGGCAGGATAAAGAATTTTTATTGTGTCCCTACTGTCTTGTCTTCTTTCCATCTCCCACCCCCTAAAAAGGGAGCCCAAAGAGGTAGTTGGGGAACAATAATAATAATACTAATAATTGTCAATACTTCCATGGTATTTTTTCTAAGCCAGGCACAGTTTCTGAGTGCTTTACTCATGAATCCTCTTGATGGGGTTGGCACTATTGATACCCCTACTTTATAGTTCATGATATCAAAGCAGCTTAACCAAAGTCACATAGCTGGCAAGTAGAGCCAGGACTCTAGCCTTAAAGTTAGAGATGGGGTTTGAATCTCAGCTTGTTACTTATTAATTCTGAGACCCTCCAGAAGTTAGTTAATGCTGAGTCTTGATTTCCTCGTCTGTAAAATGGGGATAATAATCTCTTCTTTGAGATGTATAGAGTTTAAATGAGATAACCCATCTGAAAGTGCCTGTGTCTGATAGATGACTAATGGTAGCTATTTTTAAAAAAGGATAAAATAGCATAGTAATAATAACATTGTAGCAACTATGGCAAAGCCCAGGAGAATGTTTTCATGTAGAAAAGTGCTTCCCAAGTCCATTCTTTTATGTCATATAGTGAAGGTACTTTGATTCCAATGTGAAAAATTCTCTAGCAGGAGTTCATGTATTTGACATGTAACACTTAGAGACTGAGTGTTCTTTCCATCAAATGAAGCCCTTCCAGCATATGGTAATTTTGCTGATCAGATTACTGTACATTGGGGTGTAATAAAAGATAGAACGGGCTGATGCAGATTGGAAAAGAAAATGTAAAGATCACACTGAAGCCATCCCTAATAGGCTGATATATTTTAATCATTCTGTATTAACTTGCTGCATCTTAAAATATATTTTTTTTCAAATCAAGTCACAGCTGTGTGTACTTTAAGCTGTGGCCGTCATAAACAAATATGAAAAGAAACAGAGTTAAAACAGATGAATAGCAATGATATCCATTAGGCTGATAAAACTAAATACAAATGACCATTAGGAGACTTGCAAAAAAGTCAGAGAAACAATTTCAGATATGAGCTCTTATATAACTGATGACAGCTTTGCTTGTGCCTGTTGTCTAGTTTGATCAAGGATATAAAGTATTTGGGAAGCCAATCCTCCAAGTGACTTTGTTGATAAGTAAAGAAAGTGGAAGATTCCAGGGTACAGAGAGCTAGATTTCTATGAAATATATTTAATGATCGTGAAGTGAGTCTCCTCCTTTTCTACGGTAGAAGTGGAGGTGTTACCATGGAAACTCACCCCTCATTACCATCACCACTGACTGGTTTCAGTCTTTTGTCAAGGAAAGGATTACCATCTTTACTGTCTCCTCCCATCCCTACTCTCTCCTCTTCCATTTCCTCCTTCCTCTCTAAACATCTGGAGTTCTCCCTATGCTCCTTCCTCTCTAAACATCTGGAGTTCTCCCTATGCTATTGGTTCTAAAAACCAATTTAGTATCTTAAATCATCAATTCCATAAATGGAAAATTTGGTAAAATGCATTAACCTGATATGAAGGATGCCATATCTCACCACTTGGTATTAGAGTGACAGGAGAAGTACGCCTGTGGAATGCGACTGCTCTCACACTCTGAGACATCGCGCAGGGTAAGTGCACGAGGCCTCCACAGCGGAGGCAGTGTGGAGTTGTCCATTCTTTAACACTCAGCTCACTTGCTGCTTCATTTTCTGACTATAACAATTATTTGCTTAGATCGGAAAAAGCTGAGCTAGTGATTCGACTGTGGACACAGATCAAGAAGTAAAAGCCAGCTAGGTTGTGGGGAGAGCCAGGCCTTGAGAAGTCTTCCTGTTGGTCACCTAGAACTGGGAGATCTGTCCAGATTAACTGTGGAGCTTTTCCAGAACAGCATGAACTTCCTCTGGATGATAGTTCCAAGGGCCAGGTTTACCCTGCAAAAGAAACGAATCAGCATTCCCAGATTTCTGACTTGCAGGAGACCTGGCCTAGTGATATCTCTGTGGGAGTGATCAGGGTGGTATAGTCAGTGGTAGATGCAACCATGAGGTAGGTGAGATCACCCAGGGACAGTGTATGGGATGGCACCAACATTTAGTGGGAAGACTGGACAGAGAAGTAGGAAAACCAGAGGGGGTAAAGTTAAGAGAGTTCAAAAAGAGAAAGGGGTCTATACAAATAAGCTTTCTTTCCATAATCAGAACTTCAAACTGGCCTTATCTTCGCCCCTCGCATCAAGTACTTTCCATTCCACATCAGAACCACCTCTGCCTCTCTGTTGACACTGCCCTAGTTCAGCTATCTTTATCTCCTATTTGGGCAGCTACTGCGCCTCCCGACAATCCCCAGTCCTCTGCTCCCTTGCTTCCTCCAGTCCATTCTTCACCCAGTAGCCAGTGATCTTTCCAAAATAAGGATCTGATCGTGCGTCTACCCTGCTCAAAACTCTACAATGGCTCTCCTTTGCCCGAAGATGAAGGCCAGATCCTTGTAGCCCAATGCCCGCAATTGTCCATTCACACCCTGCCCTCGCTTGCCTCAGTGCCTTTGCCCACCCTCTTCCCAGTATTTGCGATAATTTTCACTCACCATGCAAGCAATTGTCACTTCCTCTGAAAAGCCTACCTTCCTCCAGGGGTTGGAAAACTAACAGTCTGAAAGCTAAATCTGTTCTGATGCCTCCACACCATTTTGTTTACCTATTTTTTTTAGGGGGGGTGGTCCACAAATTCGAAAATATTTACTTCCGGGCCCTTTACAGGAAAGGTTTTCTGACCCCTGCTCTGAAGTCTCATAGCACTTGGGTCCTAGACTGTGAAGTAAAATTTGGACCATTGTTAATTCATTTTTTGGGTTTCTAGTACTTGTACAGGGCCTAACCCAGGGTAGGGACTCAGTGCCCAGTTTGCCTCACTCATGCCATCTTGTCATCTTAGAGCCATTTCTCAGAGGATGGGAAAGGAATGACCTGAATCCTTGCACGGTGACTCTTGGCACCCTGGGGATTCATCTGCATGTTGTTGCTTATTTCCCCGGCATACATAGGGCTAGCTTAATGTGTGGGCAAAGGAGCATCCACATAAATGGGCATCGTGTACTCTCCAAGACTGGAAATCCCTTCATTATCTATAAAACTTAGTTTCTGCCTTCTTGGGGAGCCAATAGTGTCAAAGGGGTCAGAGGTTGTGATTATGTCCCTCGTGCTGGCCAGGCTGGAAGCCATGAGAGGAAGGCTGGACTCAATTCCTGCCTTGAATTCCTGTTTCAGCATTTC
>NW_011888951.1:2656457-2687530 GCF_000151845.1 Pteropus vampyrus
GTTACCACCTTGTAGAGGATCCTGCCCTCCTGGAGCACATAGAGCCTCTCAGGCAGTGCCGCGTAGAGGTGGCTGCTCTGGTTCTTCATTGTGTCCACCACCACAGGGCACTGGGGGCTTCTGTCCAGCAGCATACGGGCTGCCTGCAGGCGTTCCTGGAGGTTCCGGTGGTTCCTGATTTTCACGTTGTTCTTAAAAGCCCAGCCATCTGCAAGAGGAAGGCCAGGCACTGGACTTTGAAACCATGGCATATACTTCCTACAGACTAAATACCACCTCCCCCTCCTTTTAACTGTAGGCCCCAGATAGAGGAGCCCTTGGTCATAATTTGGCCCAGTTTCCTACTATGGGTAAATGCATGAGATTACATAGGAATTAGTGGTTAATCCAGAACTGAAGCCTGCAGCTCCTGACTCCTAGACCTTGGCTCTTCAGTGTAAGACAGACCAAAAAACCAGTGCTCCTCAAACTGTAATGGGCAAATGAATCACTCAGGGGCCTCGTTAAAGGAAGATTCTGATTCAGTCTGTCTAGGGTGGCACTGAGTCTAGCTAGTTCTCAGGATGCCAAGGCTGCTGGTGCCTGGACCACACTTAGGCAAGGGTCTCGAGAAATAGTTCTCTTAAGTGTGTGCTGCCCAGACCAGCAGTGTCAGCATCGCCTGAGAGTTTGTTAATAATGCAAATTCTCAGGCCCCACCATAGACTGACCAGGAATGGGGCCCACCAATCTATTTGAACAGCCTTCTAGATGATTCTAACACATACCGACATTTAAGAACTTCTGCTCGAGTCTAAACAATTTCCCTCTTCTAATTATTTTCCACCAGAGTGTTCTTTCCAAAATGCAAATCTGACCATGTCACTCTCCTGTTTAGATATTTCAATGGCTCCCTATTATCCTCAGGATAAATCCCGAGCTCCTGAGTGTGGCCTACCAGGTCCTTAGTAAACTGGCCCATCTCTCCAGCCTTCCTCCAGATTTTTGCTCCAGATAGGTGGGTGTAATACTTGAGGTTCTTTGACCCACTCACCCTCAAGCTGTCTCTCACTTCTGCCCTTTTCATCCCAGCTCCTGCCTCTAGCTGCAGTGTGAATAGAGCAGGACCTTCTCTTTCCTTGTTTGGATACTATGACTTCCGCTGCTGCAGCTGACGTATTAGCTGTACTGGCAGCCTCATGGTCAGGCACTCAGAGTGAACTTAGAGCTGAGTACAACTGCTAGCCTGGCAATCACTCTTATTTTCATCCCCTCCTAAGTAGTCCTCCTGCCACCTAATCTTACTACTGTCTAACTCATCATCCAGCAATCTCTGAGAATGATTCCTAACGTAAAATTTGATGATATTTTTTCTCTGCTTAAAAACCACAGGACCAGCTCCTTAGCACAGCATTTAATGATACCTGTCATCTCTCCTGACCTACCTTTCCAGTCACGGCTGCCAGTCTTTCCACATTAGCCAAAGTGGACTCCTCCTCAAAAGACTCTGATACCTCTCTGCTCCTTCTCATCATCTCTTCCACGTGTGAAATCCAACCTGTCCTTTTAAGGCTCAACTCTAATGCAAGGCTTCTTAATGTTAGTACTATTGACATTTCGGGCCAGATAATTCTTTGTTGTGGTGGGCTATCCTGTGTGTTGTAGGATGTTGAGCTGCATCTCTAGCCTGTATTCACTATATGTCAGAAGCATCCCCTCTTTCAGTTTGTGACAACTAAAAATGTTTCCAGACATTGCTAAACATCCCCTGGAGCGGCAGTCCCCAACCTTTTGGCACCAAGGACCAGTGCTCCTATGAGAATCTAATGCCTGATGATATGAGGTGGAGCTGAGGCAGTGATGCTAGGGAAGGGGCTGCAAATACAGGTGAAGCTTCACTTGCTCGCCCACTGCTCACCTCCTGCTGCGTGGCCTAGTTTCGAACAGACCATGGACTGTACTAGTCTGCGGTCTGGCAGTTGGGGACCCCTGCCCTGGAGGACAAAATCACCCTCAGTTGAAAACCACTGCTCTAAGACCATTTCTTCCAGGAAGCCTTCCCTGACCCACTCAGCTGTGCGATATTGGGCAAGCATTTCATATCTCTTTAAATTCTCAGTTTACCCATCTGTTAAATGGGGTTAATAGAACCTATATTGCTGAGGCTTAAATGAGTCAACTTGGAATTCCCTGTGCTCTGCTTGGTTAATAGAAGCTGCTAAAAAAATATTGGTTTATTTTGCCTGACTTCTCTAAAATAATAGACATATGGGAAAGAACCCAGTTTTTATTCTGCACCACAGGTTTTTTTTCCTACTTTGCTCTAGAGATCCCCACCACCCCCACCACCTCTGTGCCAAAAACTAAAAACAAAACAAAAACAAAAAAACCCAAAAAAACTCTGTTCAAGGCTGCTTAACTTTAAATGGAAGGGGATTTTCCACTGGCCCCATTTGCCAAGGTGCCCTTCTGCCTACTTACAGGAGGTGGCACTCATTAGCTAATGGGCCAACAGGTTGAGAAAAATAACCATAAAAACCATAAGACCCCCAAAGGAGCCTAAATCTCAGGCCCATTTGTAGCCCTACTGGCTTTGCCCTTCTACTTGTCCTATTTCTGGGGAGCCTGGAACCCAGATAATGTGGTCACGGGTTCCTTTGGAAGGTAAATGGCCTGTGTTTATTGCCTCCCATGGTAATATAAGTTGCTTAAGTCCATCAGCAGAATTGGCTCCGCATCCACAGTACTTCAGAGTCCTCTGCTCAGTAGTTGCTCTTCCCCCAAGAAAAAACACTTAAGTATTTATTACCTGCCCGAAGACTTCAAAACTTTGTAAATGACAATAACATCAGCTTATATTTATATCATGGTTAGGCAGTCAGTCTTGTCCACCCACTAACTCACTGGAGCTTCACAGCAGCCTCCTATTGGAGACTGGGCAGAGGCTCTCATCCCCATCCTGCAGCTGAGAATATGGAGGCCCAGAGAGGAGTTGCGTCCCAACATCAACTGTGAGTTCCTTAGAGGCAAGAACTATGTGTATTTTTCATCTCTATATCACCAGGCACAGCATAGGACTAGACACATAGCAGGTACTCATTAAATATTGCAGAATGAGCAATTCTGTGAGGTCAGTGTTGTCATCCCATTTTAGTGGCGCAGAAGTAGGTATGGAAGGTAAGTTGCCCCAGGTTGTGTGGCCAGCATGTGATGGAGCTGGGACTCACACTCAGGTCTGAAACTCCAGAGTCTGTTCCTCCCACCACAACTCATGGTTCCCCGTAAATTATCTCAGCAAACGTGGTGTGTGAGAAGAAGGAAGCCAACTGATTTGGGCCATAGATTTTAGACCTCCTTGGATTGGTAGACACTGGCTCTGTGCACTTTAATTCTGGGATTCAGGCCATACCTACTTTTGTCTGATTGACAGAAATGAGTACCCTGGGGAAGGAGGTGGAGAGGAGAAAGAAATGCCTGAACTAGGAGTGGCAAAGCACGGAGGCAAGAAATTAGTCTGTCAGGACAGACAGGAAGCCTTTCCTCAGTGGATGAGGTGGACAGCCCTGGGTTGTGGAAAGGATTAAACCTGCTGATTCCAGGAGAAATGGGTCAGGACCAGAAACAATTTCTATGATAATCTGATCCCTCTTGTCACAGTTTATAACTTATTCTTTTGGAGATTAAAGCTGGATCTTCTAGGACCTTGTTGCTCCAAGTGTGGTCCCTGAATCAGCAGTCTCAGCATCACCTGGGGAGCTGGTTAGACATGCAGAATCTCAGGCCCCTTTGCAGCCCTACTGAGCCATAATCTGCATCTTAGTAAGATCCCAAGGTGTCTTGAGCACACAGTAAAATTTGAGAAATGCTGTTCCAGGACAGTTCAACAAGCTTTGGCCGAGCTTCAGTTGTCAGCTCTAATGACATCAAGGTATCGTCTCTTCTTAGCCATGGAGACCACAGACACTTGTAGATACCCAAGTTATCTCTTTAACTGATGGCTCTGCCCTCCCAAAGGAGTATTTGATGAAGAAGTACATCATGCTTGCCTTTGCTCTCCTGTTACCTATGCTGTTTAAATGTTATTATGGAAATTTTTAAATATACATAAAAGGAGAGAGAACAGTATAATGAACCTCTGTGTACCTTTACCCCATGCTAATATTTTAAGTTGCCCCAAATTCTTAATGAGGCCAGAAGGTGCCAATTAAATCAATACAGTATTAGTTGAAAGCAGTTCTCAAACCTTTGGGTGCATATAAATCAAAATGGAATGGCCTGGTGTGGGGCCCTGGAAGATGCATTTTCAACAAGCAGCCTAGGTGGCTCTGACATCAGGGGTCCAGGGACCATACTGCAGAAAGTTTGCTGGCCAACTTTGCTGATAATTATTTAATAGCAATCTACACTTACAACACGAGGATAAGCCAGCAAAGCTATAAAATATTGGCCTAAACCACTTATTCATCCAACTTTTACTGAGCCCTGAGTCTGTGACATGAACTCTACCAGGCGCTAGGTGACAAAGACGAGTCTTGTAGGGACATGGGTGAGTAAACAACACTCATTCTACTTGGCCACCCGAACTTCTTCCCTTCTTCAATCTCTGGGTTTGAGAGTTGAACCAAATTCATGTATTCGATCCTCATGAAAACTGGGTATATAGAAGTATATCTGACTATTTGTAAAGTTCATGGGGCTTAGACCAAGCTGAGAAGTTTTAGGGAGAGATATGTCTGCCCATTGCAAGAAAGGGCTTTTTCATTAACAGAACTGTCCAGCAAAGGAACAGCGAAGGAAACAAGATTTCCCATGAAGTAATAAAGATGGGTGACCACCTGTTAGGGGCTAAAGAAGGATTCCTGCCCCAGATAAATGCTGGCCTGGAGAAGTGGTTCTCCAAGTGTGGTCCTCAGACCAGCAACTTCAGCATCACCCAGAGCTTGTTAAAAATGCAAATTCTCAGGCTCCACTCCAGATCTCTAGGGTGGGGTTCAGCAGTCTGTTTTGAACAAGTGCTTTCAGGTGCTTTCAATGCTCACTAACACTCAGGAACCACTGACTGAGATGAACCACAATGTACCCTTGAGCTTGGAGGGTCTTAGGATAGATTTTACAAGTAGCTATATAGCAGTCATTTCACTTGGGTCATTTCAGGTCTCAGTTTCTTGTAATTGTGTTCATAGTAGCTCCTCTCCCTTGCTTTCTCTATTTATCCATTCAGAATGTTCAATGATTTCCCAGCTAGACCCCATCACTCCAGGTTTTCTGCTTTGTGTGCCTGGTTGAAAGCACAGACTGAAGTTAGTGAGTGGTAGGTAAACCTAGCAGGAACTGAGAGGTGGTGGGAACTTAGTGAATAGTGGCTCCTTCTCTCTCTCTTCATATACCTCTCCCTACCCCCAACCTTGAGAGAAAAGAGAGGGCAGGAGGAGGTAGAGGCAGGGAATCTTTCTGTACCTGATGCATGTGCTTCTTCAATGTAAATGACAAGAAAATCTGCTATGGAACTAAAGTCTTCAATAAGTTTCTTGAATTGATCAAATTTCAAAAGAAATGAAGGTCAGGTACAACTTCCAAAATTCAGCACCAATGGTCTTTTGCCTGAAACAGAAATGGAACCATCAATAACCAATACTCTACACACAGCATTTCTTCTGCAAGCAGCATCTTCATTCCTGCATTTAATTCTTTCTCTTTATTTCCCCTCTAAGATGGATCCAGCGCCTGACTTAGCAGAGGCTAGAGCCACTTTATTCCTCTCTAAAATGAGCAATTTTATCAGTTCTCAGTGGACCACTGGGTGGGAATCAAAAGAATAAGAAGAGTCCCTTTCATGCATTTTATAATGCAGGCACACATCCATTCTCTCATGTGATTTGGTTATTATCCTGTAAGGTAGATAATTTTTTCCCCATTTTATAGGCAAACGGGTTTATAGGCTTGCTCCAGGTCACACAGCAGGTCAATGGTGGAGTTAAAATTAACACTCTGGCTCCTAGACTCTCGATTCAATGCTCTTTCAATTCCAAGCACTCCAGTTTCATTATCCACAAATGGACATGGTAACAATACTTACTTTATAGGATTGTAATGAGAATTACAATCTGCATTAAATAACTTAATACAGATAAGGGCTTAAAACGGTGCCTGGCCCACGGTAGGTACTCAATGACTGTAAGCTGCTGTTATTAGCTATTATTTATTTCCTGAACCATGAAGTGGGGGAGGCAGTAGAGGGGACTCCACAAAGGGGAGTGAAGGGTAGGAGTAGGGCCAGCTACATAATTACTGGGCCCAGTACAAAATGAAAATGTAGGGCCTCTTGTTCAAAAAGCGGAGAAAAAAAAAATACCATTAAGTATGTTAAAATACAAAGATTTTTCTTATCTTCTGTGGTCTCTCTCTTGCCCGGGCATGGTGCTTTTAGTTGCTATTTAATGTTGTAGTCCCCTGGGCACAAGGATATTCATAGGTGAATGCAGACCCTCACAGTGCCCCAGGAGCCCCATAACTCAATGTGCATGTCCATGTATGTTTGTGGCCACTGGCTACTGGCATTCCTCTCCCTCTAGCCCACCAGACCAACATACCATGCCCCAGCCAGGAGTACAGAAATTGAGCCAGACATTTCTCCCTCCCACCTGCCCACCACTCCAACTCACAGGATATTACAAACTGCAGGGACATGCTAGGTACCTTGATAGGGGAGGGAGGTGGGCAAAAGACTCCTCTTGCCAAGTCACCCCTAGTGACTTGCCAAATTGCATCATGACACTGTCATCCCAGGATGGGGATGGCTGATCTCACACTCTGCTAGGAGTTGCTGCGAGATGCTCACACCTGACCTTGACCTTTCCCATGCTCATATCCAGGCCCTATCTGGGACCAGAAAGTGGCAGCAGTCAGTGGGTGGGAGCAGGAAGGAGGCTGAATGGGCTAGGGTGCCTGGGAATGGAAGAGTGGGCTTTGAAGAACATGTCCCAGAGAGAAGCAGGGAGGCTGTGGAAGGTGGAATCCTGTAGGAGCCAAGTCTCTAAGTCCCTGGGGCATGTTCTATTGTCCCATGAGGCTTCACTTACTAAATGCAAATTCAAAGATAAAACTATTAAGAATTTCAGTACAGCTTCTACAGAGCATTAAGCCCCAAGCACAGGCCCTTCCCAACGTGGGATTCTGTGTGATTCACTGGTCCCATGCCCATGAAGCCAGCCCTGGATGGGAGCCTTTTCAAACTCTCCCAGTCTAGACTGGGGGGAACTCTAGGGAGCTGCCAGCAACCTGTGGCTACTTATGGCCAGAGCAGACATTGTTGAACCCTTACCATACATCTGTCAGAGCATGGCACATCCTGCACTGTGACATGGCTACTCATTGAGGGCAAGGCTTGTTCTTCATTCATCCTCACACCCCTGAAATTGAACACAGGCTCATTCCATCTACAAGCATTTATCCAGCACTTAGAATGTACAAGGCTCTCTGCGACACATTGGGGATTCAATAGAGAGCAAGACCAGCAGATCTCTGCTTGCATGCAATTTGAGGTCTGTTTAATGGGGAAACAGGCAAAAAACAAGTAAACATAAATGAAGTAATTTCAAGTTGTGATAAGGGTTACGAAAGAAACTATAAAGGAATGACCTACTTTAGACAGGTAAGTCAAGGAAGGCCTCTGGGGAGATGCCATTTAACCTGAGAAATGAAGACTAGGAATGAGCCAGCTGGGGCAAAGAAGAGGAGAAAGGGACTCCATTCTGTGTACAGAGGCCCTGAGGAGGGACAGAGCTTGGTGTATTCACATACCTGCAAGGTCATTATGACCAGGCTGGAGGTCAATGAGAGTGGTGGTTGGAGAGGTATATATGAGCCAGAGCAGGCAGGCTCTCTTATATCATAAAGAATCTGAATTTTATTCTAGGTACAACAGGACATCATGGGGATACAAAGCAAGGATGGTGAATATTTGTTATAATTTTGGCTGTCCAGCTCCTAACTCTTCTTCCTACTTGGAATTCCCTATTTTATGTACTACTGATGAGAGAGTGTGCCCAGCCTCACTCTATGGAAGATAGAGCCAGTTCTGTTCTCTGCGTACAGCAGCCAAGGCACAGACAATGATTAAGGCTGGGCTCATTAGACTCTCCCACATAGATCTTTGATTCTGGAGTCATGGAGATGGTAGAATTAATCTACAGCTCAGTCAGGGAAGGTGGAGTCCTACAATGGTGATGGGTTCCCATGGCAACCAAAGTAACAGCAGTATCCAAGCCTGACTGTTGATGCTAAAAGACAGTCCAGGCCCAGTGCTCCAGCTGTGGTTGATACTTGGGACCCTGCAACACCTTTCTAATATGTTCCTTTGTATATGTATATATATGTGAGTAAGAAAACCAGAGTGAGTTTGTGTTGCTTGTAAGCCAGCACCCTGACTGCTACAGTAGAGCTGTATATTGAAAAATGGTCAGATTTATACAGAAGATCACTCCGGCTGCTCTGTAGTGAAAAGACTGAGCATGAGAACGGAAGTGGGGGAGAAGCAGTTGGGGACATGGGAGAAATCCACATGAGAGATACTGGGAACATGGACTAGTATGTGGGCAGTGGAGAAGGGAAAAGCTGGAATTGACTGGACTTACTGATGAATAGGGAGTAGAGGGCATCTTAACTTGCTTGTGGTTTATTTGGTTAGTTATTTCTTCATCTATTTCTGTAGAAGATTTGAAGCAGCTTACACATATAATATTAAATAGATATTTAATAAAAGTCATGTCCCTTTGGGAGGCATAGAAGAGGAGGGAAATGTAGAACAGAAAAAGGCCTTAAGGTCCCTGCATTTGTTATAACTGAGGTATATTTGATTCTGAGTTTCCTGGTGGCCAAGTAAAAGGAGAAGCAATTGGTTATATATTCTTCATTTCAGACATGAAGAGAAAGCAGGCCAGTTGCTCTGGAGAGACAAAGTTCCTGTTGTCCTTGGCTCACAGATTTTCTTATAGGAGGCCCTAGAGGGCATTGAGTGGGCCTCAGTCGCTGTTGGTTGATTATACAACAAGTCCTCACCCATGTGACAAGGTTGCCCAGGCCTCAGCAAGGGAGGCTTAGAGGCTAGTCATGGCCAAGTGGCCGGCCACTGCACTGGCTTCCAATGACCCCAGGGAGTCACCTTTCAGATAAGAAGTCAAAAGACTTAAGGTCAGGACCATTGTTAAATATTTGCTGTCTGGAATTTGTTCTTAATTGGAAGAAAAGATTCAATACCCACCAATTAGGACCTTAGAAGAGACAGAGCCATTTGTTTATTTATGGTGTGGTCTGGTACTGAGTTTAAACTTTGTCCTTCAGTATTAAGGACAAAGTTTAAACTCAGTTTTCTACTTTCTTAGTAGCAGAGAGAGGAAGGATGGGTGCAAGAGGGTGGCAGTGTTGAGGGCTGACACCTTGCCCAGGTCCATGGTGCAGAGAACATAATTTCAAGTATATCGGGCAAGGAATGTCAAGTCCATCTCATCTATATAAATGGAAAAACAGCTCTGTATTAGTGCTGGACTCGAACCCACCATCACAACCCCTAGACCAGTAAATTAACCCGCATACCAGGCTCTCTCAGCAGAGAAAGCCTATTTATAGTTACTAGGTGACATCTCCTAAGTATGCTTAGAGAGTTTTTAGAAGATATTAAAAAAGGGCTGAAATAAATTTGGTTTCAGATTAACTTCTAGTCACCTAGAAAATAAAGCATCAGACTTGCTTTCTACCACAATACACCAGGTAATCAATATTTTGCTGTGTGTGTGTCTAAGAGCATGTGTGTGTAATATGTGTGCACATGCGTGCAGAGGATAGGAGGTGGCTGAGTATTTCTCTGAGCCTCTGATGCCTTACCCAATAGCGGAAAGTGCATTGACTGAGAGTCAGAAGGCATAAATTCTAGGTCTGGCTCTATAAGAACTCACTGTGTAACTCTGAACAAGTAATTTACCTATCTGGGTCTTTGCATCTAAAAAATGCAAGAGTTGCTTTAGGGTATCCATAAAGATGACTCTTTCAGACCTTCCAGTCTGTGGCTCTAAAATTAGTTCAGATTTATACCCAAACCATACAACACAGCTTTTTAGTGGCCGAATGGGTTTCCAAAGCAGTTACAGGATGTCATTCTAATAAGCAGACTAGATGTTAACTCCTTGCTTGAAAATGTTCTTAGAACTCACCAATACCCTCAGATAAAATCTACTCTTTGGTAAGACACATAAGGCTCTGGTTCCTGATGGTGTCTCCAGCCTCATCCTTCACCTCTTCATGCTTCCCACACCCCAATTCTGCCAAACTGACCGACGCTCCCCATCTTGGACCTCTGCTGCTCTTCCCTCTGTCCTGCTCTGCTTTCACTTCCCTTTCCTCACCCACCCCAAGGCTTCACTGTCCCTAGACAATTAGCTACCATCTTTTTCTCTTGGAGGCCTTCCTCTGACCACCTCCCTACCCTACTCCACTTCTTCCAGAATCCTCTGGCTCCCTCTGTCACTACACCATCTCCCTCTCTGGGTTGGGAGATCTTCCAGGGTTGAGACCAGTCATGTTGATTTCTGTACTACAAACACCTATTATTTCAGAGGACTCTGGGTCAATGTGATGAAGACCAACTCTATTTCACAAATAGTTTTCTTTTGTCTCTCAGCTTCCTTCTCTCTTCCTTCTTTAGTTTCAGGTGCAACAGTAGGGAACAGAGACAAAAGAACAGTCTTTAAAATGTAAACTGTCCCACTGACAATGAACAATTAAAAGAACCAAGTAAATTCAGTAAATTGACCACGAGACAGTTGGCTTTCATGGAACTGATAGCTAGATGATTGATATTCAGCAAGTCAGCCTGGTTCTATCACAGGGTTGACACATATTAGATGCACAATAAAAGTTCTATGTTATTCTCATTGCTCTTATTATCAGTGGTCACTTGGTGAATTTTGTCGAATAGAGATCATTGTGCACCCTGGTTTAAAATTATGCCTTTCAAAACACTCTTGTCTTTCCTTTTGCTTGAAACACTTTTTCCTTTTCCTTTCTCGAGGTACAAAAATCTTACTCATTCTTCAAGACCTAGTTCCAAAACTACCTCCTCCAGGAAATCTTCTAAGCCCTGCAGGCAAAATTCATACCTCTACAGCCTCCCCATCTCATGGAACTATAATAATTTGTTTATTACATCCATCTGTTCTGTGGAACCATAAACTCCTTGAGTAAAGGAGCAAGCTCTTACCTAATTCTGAGGGCCTGGCACATAGGAGGCACTCATGAATGTTTGTTGAGGTGCATTGAAAAAACAAGATGAAGAAGCCCTGATTCTGGGTCTGACTCAGTCAGTCACTGGTTCTGTTACCTTTTCCTCTTAGTTGTCTCCATTTCCCTTCAAAATGAGAGGATTGGATTAGGGCAACATTAGGGTGCTCTTTGGGACCAATATGGTGGAAAGTGGGCAGGTTGTGTGTGTGTGTGTGTGTGTGTGTGTGTGTGTGTGTGTGTGTGTGTGTTAGGAAAATTAGTCAGTGCTTTGTTAAAGTTTTTCCACATTTTATCTGTTTGATTTCAAGCTTCAGGTCTTCTCAGAGCTTTTTATATGTTAATGTGCATGATGAAGGAGGAGAGTATAGGGTGAGGGTTTCTCAAACTACTCTGACTGAGGGACTCTATGTAATAAAGCATATCTATGGGATGTAGGTTCCAAAGAACACACTTTGAAAAGCACCAGATTAGCCAGCTGCCTCTGGGACCTTGTCTACACCTGCTGTGTCCAGGTCCTAGGAATTCAGAAATGAATCAGACAGTCCTGTCGCAAGGCTTCTCATCGAGCAGGAAGAAAACACTTGCACATAGGCAGCCAGAGTCTTGGTAGGAAGAATCAGTGTCCGAGTTAAAGTGCAGATGGAGATCCATGAGTCCAGAAGAGAGAAAGTACCTGTCCAGCTATAGGGATCTGAGATGGCTTCACAAAGGGAGAAGCAAGAGAGCAGGACCTTGATGATGAGGGGGATTTGTACTGTTGGAGATGGAGGGGAAGAGCCAACAACTTCAGCAGAGGCAGAAAAGGAAAAGCTCAAGAGACATACAAGGCTGAACAGTTGGTCTGTAGGCAAGGACCGTGAGGGGAGGCATGCAGGTGAAATTGGGAAGAAAAGCTGGAGTCAGCCCAGGACCTTGAGCACAAAGCACAGCCCAGGGAGACCCTGAGCATTTGTCCTGAATGCAGAGGGGAACTGCCGAAGCTTGGTAAGCTTGGTAAGCTTGGTAAGATGTAGATTGATCAGGGATATGCTTATGAAAGGATAATCTGGCAGCCATTCACAAACTGGGTAGGAAAAGAGGGCACAAGAGAGAGGAGGAAGTCCTGGCAGGAAGAGCAGCTGTGAGGACAAAAAAGAGAAAACTGATCCACCAGGTCTTTAAGAACTCAAATAGAGCTGGTTTCCCTGGAAGAGAGAGAGTGTGCCTGGGACATCTTCAACAAATATTTACTGAGCAACTACTATGAGTCAGCAGCGGCCATGGGAACATGATAGTGGGTTCGAGTGACAATCTCCACCTTCACAGAACTTGCAGGCTAGTGAGGGCCACAGACATTAATCAAATACGCACAAATAATTACAAACCAGGACAGGTGTAATAATAAAAGTTTCGGATGTTATGCCTACAAGAAGGGGTAACCTAGTCTGGAGGAGTTGGGGTTGGCTTGTCGCAGAAGTATCACTGAGCAGAAGTCTGAGGGATGAACCAGACTTGACCAGGTAGAGAGAGGGGTAAAGTGCATTAGGCAGAGCGACTGCGTGGTAATAGCCATGCTGGAGTAGTTAAAGGCTAACGTGGCTGGTTTGTGGTTTGATTGCCTGTGAAGGTGCTGATGCCACTCAGAAAGACAGAATCCAGGAGAAGTCCTGGTTTCAGGAAGTGGGAAGAAGACAAGAAGCCAAAAAAGAACAGCTGGAGTAGTAGAAGAATTCAGGACTTTTCAACCCCCCTCCTCACTCCCTTCAAGCACTTCTCAAGCTATATCAGCCTCCTGACCTTGCATGAAGTCCCAAATGTTGCACCTCTGTCCTGAGAGGCAGACCACAGGGCAGTTTGGGGCCAGACCTCCTTCCTTAGTTGTGTCCTCCAGTTGCTGCCAACGGACCTTCAGGACGAACCAAAAATACTGGGTGCTGAAGAGGGTTGGGAGCCAGTTGTCAAAGGAAAAATGAGGGTTCTTCCGGTTCATGGCCACGATGTTCTGCTTGACTCTCCTGGGAAATAGGGTCAGTTGGACTTTGCCTACAGCCACATGTAGGGCCACCTGCAAGAGTACCCAGAGCCTCTTCAGCCACCGCCTTGGCCAGGGCAGCTCCATCTCAGCACAGCCAGAGCTGGCTCTGAGGCCAACGGGCAGCGAGGCCGCAGCTGGGCCACACTGGGTGGAGCTGAACAAAGGTTCAGGGTCAGAGTGACAAACCTGTGACAGGAGGAAGGTACCAGGAAAAGAGGTATTTGCCTTCCCGTCAGTGAAATGGAAAATTCCAAACTAGGTGCTCAAAGATATGATCTAATTGTTATCACTTCTGATTCTTTGCCTTAACCTTTGAGAGATTCTTGGATTGGAAAACGTCAACCTTAAATTCTCTTCTGACGATTTTTAAGAACAAATACTTTTAAGAGATCACCCTTAAAGGAACTCTGTGGTCCTTTAGAAAGGCTCTGTTGCAAGTAAGTCAATTCTAATGTTAATTATTCTTCTAATAAAGTATTTTACTAAAGAAAGATGTTTTTCCCACTTACAGCTTCTAGCTGGTGGTTGAGAGTTTCTGGAGGCATAGCCCTCCCCAGAGGATTTGAGTCTGGAAATTCCCTAGGCAGAGCCAGAGCTAGAGCCATCCTTGAGGAAAACTGAGCCTGTGACTTCCCTTGGCTCTGGGAGCATGGTGTAAATACAACTTTCTCTGCTCTCAATGGGGTGGCAGTCTAGAGTGGGGAAGAAACAGGTAAACAAAAAATTACCACTCACTTTTCAAAGACTTTGAAGTCTACTGTTTGTCTTTTAAAATGTATGTAATTACTTACAAATTTTTATAATCAAATTTTGGCGGGAGCTGGGGTGGGGAATACATATATGAATTTTGTGTCCTGTTTGTCGCAGGATGGCTCTGGCCGACACAGGCAATGTGCCAGCAGCCCTTTCCAGTTCTCTCTTTACCACATGTGGCTCCAAACAATCTAAGCCCTTAACACACAGAAAAAAGGAAAAGAGGCCTTTTGAGACTCCCAAAGAAAAAAGATTAAAGTGATACCAACTGCCCATTCCTTATTTTGGACCCCTGGAGCCAGGGTGAGATGCTTCCTCAGTGCTGGCAGCCTTCTTGGAATGGATATTGCTCATGGGGTGTTGGAGACACTTTCTGGAGCATGGCTCCACTGTGTGGTTGCCAGCTTTCCTCTTCACAGAATGCCAGGGGACTCAGT
Source organism: Pteropus vampyrus (assembly GCF_000151845.1). Lineage (NCBI taxonomy): Eukaryota > Metazoa > Chordata > Mammalia > Chiroptera > Pteropodidae > Pteropus > Pteropus vampyrus. The sequence continues at coordinate 2,670,915 of NW_011888951.1, forward strand.
CAGGATCACATGCAGCATCTAACCAAGGCTCATACCAAGGCTCCACCCCACCCCATACCTGTCCATGAGAGCAAGACTTGCTCATCGGCTTCCTTCCCCTGCTTCATTCTTCTCGCATGCTAAGTGAAGGTGGATAGGTTCTATCTCTCAGTGGTTCATTTCCCCCTCAGAGCAGTAGAGATCTGATTAGTATCATCAGATGGGCTCACTTGTTTTACCATACTTGGACAGACAAGTTAAGGAAATCTGAACACTTGAGCTCAGAGTTTTTCAACCCTGACACCATTGATATTTTAGACTAAATAATTCTTTGTTATGAGGGGATATCCTGTGCACTGTAGGATGTCTAGAAGCACCCTGGCCAGTAGCACCTCATAAGTCATGACAATCAAAAATGTCTTCAGACATTGCCAAATATCCTCTGGAAGCAAAATAGTGCCCAGTTGAGGATTGCTGTTTTAGTTAAACCAGTACAGTTATCTTTGATTCTTGTCTCATTTTGAGCCAAAAATTAATGTCATTATAACTAATATATCAATATAATGTTTGCTTCTGTTTCCAAGAGAAGAAACATATATAATCTAGGTGTTATCACCTCCCCATATCACATACACACTTATCACCAGCAATGGAGTTGTTGTTGCCATCCACTGGTGAGCAGTCCAGTTCCAAAATACCACCCTGAGGGCGTTTTCTGGGGCCACTCTTGGTACCAACATGCCTTAGTGTGGGTTCCTCATATGAGTACTTTATTGGCAATTATGAATCCAAGAACTAGGAGATCAAGACAAAGATTGTAAGGCAGGTGAGGAAGGAGAGCCATTCAAGGACCCATTATCAAATTGGCCACTTCCAAAGGCATTTGGTTACTTGATCCTGCAAGATAGTTTAAAAGCTGCATGAGTATGTCCGAGGGGAAAAAGGAAGAAGCATCAATTCATCAGGTATTGACACCAATGGTCAAAGATTTGGCCCCGAAGGCATTAACCACTCCCCACACCTGCACCTCTGGGTTGTGCCTGTCTGGGTACAGAATGGTTTCAGCAGTCCTATTATCCCCATAGTACCAAGACTCAAGCAGAAGGCAAAAAAGCCTGAGGTGTGGGCTTTTTTATGAGCTTGAGGTGGAGCTCACTTAGGTTATATCTGCTGAAGCTATGGAATAAGATCAGTGTGGTGAAATAAGCAGCAGGTGAGGCCAAGAGGATCTGAAATGGGACATAAGAGGTGTTTGATACACTTTCACACCTGAATTTGTGTATCGAGATTCGTTCCTGGTACATAGTCAACCAAAGTACCCTGCACTTACCCTAAGCCTCGGCTCTCTCTTTATAAAATGAGGATAATCACCTCAAGCTTGCAGGATTATTCTGAGAATTAGAGATCCTGCATATATAAAGCCTGATAATGATGTCAGTTCAATAAATACAGTGAGTGTGTGTATAATTATAGTTAGATATAAAGTCTTTCCAGTTGACCACAAGGGCCCATTGTGCTGAGGCCAAAGTTAACGGGTTCCACTTAGTGTGAACTGTGACTTTGGCTTATGTGGCTCAAATGGCCAGAACTTGGTCATTCTACAGTTAGCCTTCACTGAGCAACTGTTAAGTGCGGGACCCTAGACTGGGCGCTGGGGACCCAGAGACCAGAATCATTCCTGATCCTTGCCCTCAGACCACTCACAGGCAAAGATGGGCGAACAATAACAATTGTGGTGGGAGAGGCGAGCCCAGGGTAGTAAGGGAGAAAAGAAGTCCTGGGAGGTGAAGGCTGGCTTCTCCTAGTAGGAGGAAATGGTAACAAAATCTGGAAGGCTGTGTAGGCATTAACCGGGCAAAGACAGGAGGCTGAGCAAAACGTTTCTCGCCAGGTACACTCAGTGCCAACTCTACCATCGTCGTTTACTGGGCCCTTGCTATATTAGAACTAGCAGTCAGATGCCTGTTAAGGGGACTCTGGGGGTGAGTGAGCCAATCCTTACTGCCGTCCCCAACCAAGCCTCCTGCCCCCATCTCTCCGGCATAAGGCAAACTGCCACGGAAATGAGTGAAGGAACCAATTACCAAACTTACTGAGGTGCCTATCTTAACAGACATCATCCTGCCCTCCATCACTCATTCACAAACTCAGAGTAATTGCTTCATTCACTTCCTCACCGGTTAATTAAATTTTTAGGGCCAAAAAGAATTGTGGAGGTGGGATTGCTGACTTTTTTTCACAATCGTCCTTCGTTACGCTATTTTATATTCAATAACAAAAAAGGGGTTTTAACCCGGGGGGGGGAAAAAACCCCACACCCTAAAGAATTCTATGCACCTGGTCGTAGCGAGGCGAGTGGAGGGGAACCCTCTCAGTGCTCCCACTTCGCCGTCAGTCTCTTTGAGAAGCTGATCTTCGCACTCTAGAGGGGATGACGGAAGGAGCAGGCTCTGGATGCCACCGCCCGCTGCGGTCTCCGGAAAGCACCGTCGCCTGGTGCCGCTGTCTTTTTAAGGAGGCGGAGCTCTGCCCGGAGGAGGTGGAGAAGTTCCGCCTCCCGGATCTCCGGCTTCCGGCAACTCGGAGGGACCAGAATCTGTGCGGAGCATCTGAGGCCCGAGCCATCCTGGGACGGGCTGGACGCCGAGACCCCAGAGGTGAGGCAGCCGGGTGTGCGGGGCTGGCCCGGAACAAAGCGGGCCTGGGATCTCCCGCCCACCAGGTCCCTGCGGCCCAGCTCCTCTACTTAAAACACTGCCTCTACTTTGTGGGCAGCTCTTTTCCCAGACTTGCCTGGTGGGCTCAGGGTGCCCCACGCTGTAGGGTCGCCATCACTCCAGCGCCTACTAATTGCTTAGCTGTGCACTAAGCTCCTTACTGTCTCATTTAATGGCCCCCAACACCGTATGAGTAGGTACCATTACGAACCCATTTTACAGATGAAGAAACTGAAGCCCCGAGGAACCCACAGTCACACAGCGAGAAGCAGCAGCATTCATTTCAGGAATGAAGCCCAGGTCTGTCTGACCCCAGAGCCTGTGACCTTAACCGCCGGCTCAGCTGAAAGGCCTTTGCTTTTTATTGTCCTCACAGCCACCTTTCTGAACCCTTAGCCTCCTTTTTCTCATCCTTTCATCTCTGGGTTGCACCTGATCCCTAACACACAGTGAGTGAGATTGGATAGAAACTTTGGATCCTGCTCCCCGCCCCCAAATTAGTTTCTTTATAAGTTTTAATATTATCTGATGCTAAATGGCTCTCTTTATGTAAACCTAGCAAACCCTACTAAAAAGGGATGCAAATACCATTTTGAACGCTGAAATAAGATTTATTCGCAGATATTTTATTTTGGCATATTTTATTAAGTTTATTCATTTTTCCCTTTTAGACCTTTGCAAATTTGATTCCTTATAATTTGGAGAAGACCCACTGGCTGAATGGCAGCTGTAGATGACTTGCAGTTTGAAGGTACATTAGTTAAGTGCCCACCTTTATCTCTATGATCAATATTTCTGCAGTCACAGCAACAGATTTTCATTGCTATACTGGAATACACATTAAAGAAGGTTATTTCAAACGTCTTGGTTAAAGAACGTTGGTCACACTCAGGTGTCTCTGTTTGTCCATACCAGCTATTCTTTTTTACCAAATAGCCCTTCAGATGGTAACATAAATTTAGTACAGCGATTACAGAAATGTTTGTAGAGTTCCTGCTTTAGTTCAACAAACATTTATTGAACATCTACTTTGTGCTTAGAACTGTACTAGATACAAGAGAAATTTTTTATACTGCTAACATAGATAAAAGTATAAAAAGATGATTGTGATGAAATATGATCAGGTTGTTTATTCACTGAATCAGTAAGTATCTCATGAGTGTGACCATGAACCAGAAGTTGTTCTATGTTATCAGTGATAGAAGAGTGAACAAACAGCCAGCTTCTTCCCTTATGAAGCTCTCAGCCTAGTGAGGGAGATGTTTGTTAAACGGTTATGTAAATATCTTATTTAAATATTAAATAATCCACAAACGATGAAAGTGCCATAGGAAAAGTTCATAGACTTGGGATTGATGAATACTTATTTGTCTTGTAAACACTTGTGTAGCTCCTAGTATATGGCAGGCACTGTTCTAAATGCTTTACAAATATTAACTCATTTAATCCTTATGTCAACTTTATGAATTAGTTATTTTATTCTCCCTGTTTTACCAATGAGGAAACTGAGGAACAGAAAAATTAAGTAATTTGCCTTAAGATCACATAGTTATTAAGTGGGAAAGCAGAGTTTGAACCCAGGCAGCCTACTCTCACACCTGTGCTATCTCACTACTATCTGAGGAAGAGATATGAGAAATCCATTTCATCAACAAATACTGTCAGTTCCATCTTCAAACTACATCTAGTATCTGACCACTTCTCACCACCTCTACTACTCTCCCACCATGCTCAAGGTCACAACCACGTCTTGTCTGGGTTACAGCCCTTAACCTTCCTTCTAGTCTTCCTGCTTCTTCTCTTGACTTGCTACAGTAGGTATTTTGCAGCTAGAGTTTTCCTTTAAAACCTTCCAGTGGCATCTATCTCACTTGGAGTGAAAGCCAGAGCCTGTTCTGCACTTCAGAGGCTCTATGTGATCCAGCCCTCCACTGCCTCTGATTTAATCTCCTGCTACTCCTGCCCTTTCTGTCTCTTCTCTACCCATGCAGGCTTTGTCACTGTTCCTCCTAGACACCAAGTACCCTCACAGCTTAGGGCTTTTGTGCTATCTTCCTGCTGGGGCATTGTTACTCCAGATAGCCCTGTGGCTTGTTCCCTCACTCTGTTCAATTCTCACTTCATTAGAGAGGCCTTCCTTGGCCATCTTAGCTAGGAGTACAGTATGAGAAAGTTCAAGCATAGAGAAAAGGATACACGAAGTACCTGTGGAGGGAGAAAGTCTGCTTAATTTCTTTTTTCCTAAGTAATTGAAAGAAAGCCAACACGCCAGAGCATAGATGATGGGAGAGGCTATCACAAGGTGAGGTTTGAGAAGGAACAGGAGTTTAATCTCGCAGGACTTTATAAACTATGTTAATGACTCTGCTCTTTAAAAAAGAACATAGGATGCTGCGGGGTCATGGAAGGCTTTTCTTGAGAAGAATAGTAGTATTAGATGAACAAGTGGAGTTTAGGACCCCTCAGGTGGAAGATATTGTGTCAGAAAAGGAACAGAGGCAAAACATAGCATGGGATATGCCAGGATGTAGAAGCAGAGAATATTGGTGGTAGAAATAAGAAACATACCAATCTCTCCCTCAAGGAGCAGAGATGGACAAGAATAATTAATAGAGAGCAGAATATGTGAATAGTCATCATGTGAGAGGTATACACATCCTTTGTTCCAATCAAACTATGCCATCTGCTATTTCTCAAACACAGGACACATTTAGGGTCTTTGTCATTGCATTTCTTTTGCATGAAATGCTATCCCCATCACTCTGACCATCATTATAGCAGCTTCTCCAAGAAGCCTTTTCTAAGCCCATCAATTAGATGACTTATTGCCCTCCTTTGAATCTCTTTGTTCTTTTTACTTAAAACATGACACTCTCTGTTCTTCCTTCTGGCATGCCGTTGCCCCTGGTAAGCTATTGCTTTTTAAATGTCAATGCCCTGTCCAATCAATAAATGATAGCTATAATAATACTTATTTCATATCATTCTCCAAATCTCTATGTAAGATAGATATTATCTACCTTTTATATTTGAACAGACGGAGATTCAGAGATATGGAATAATTTGCCTAAGGTCATGGAGTGTGAGAGTCTTAACTTGAAAGGACTACCTCACTGCTGAGCCTCATGCTGCTTCAACAGACAAAACACTGGAGACTGAACTTAAGTAATTGTAACATATGAGCCATCTAATTAATTTCAGTCACTTTAGTTCTCTCCATAAAACTATTTGCATAGCTGGAAGGCAGTAAGAGTGGACTCAGTTATCGAAGAGCCCCATCCTACTGCCAATTATAGGATTCATGCCATGCTTGTAATGTTATAACGGTGCCCTGCTGATACCCTGTCTTAGTCCTGCCAAGTTCTAGAGCTGCCCTGAATTGTATTCAGGAGCAACTGAATAAAGTTTGTTAGGATACCCAGAGACAGGAAGGTTCAGTCATTACTTGTGGACATGAATAGCAGAGGTTCTTTTGGAAAGTAGTTTAACAATATTGCTCAAGAGCCTTAAAAATGGTTTTCACCCTTTAACCTAGTGATTGCACTGAGAGGTCTTCATCCTAAGTCAATAACCCAAAAAGCTTTCTCTACATAGAGACTCCTCACAGTATTATTGGTACTAATGAAGAGTTGGAAACACCCCAGGCATTCAATAACAGTGGAATAATTGCGTTAACTTATGGTGTCTCTCTCCTACTCTTCCACCCTAGCTGATGGAATATTATGTAGCCACATAAATTATCATTGTAAAGACTCATATAATATGAAAATATCATTTTTATGTAATCCTAAATAGAACCGGATACAAAATTGTTTACATAGTAATATCACATCCTAAATTAGAACTTGGACATTGTAGGCATGTAGTGAATAAATGATCGTCACTGGTATGAATGTTAGAGAAAAGAGAAATATACCAAAAATTAATAGTGGTTACCCCAAGAGTGATTTTTATTCTGCGGCTCCTACTTTCATATTTGTCCCCATATTTTCTACAGTGATTACATAGGGCTTATTGGAAAAAATAACTTCCATTAAAATTGTTTGTACTTGAATCAAAGAAGAGAGATTTAGATTGGGTATTTGCTGCGGGCCAGACACTCTGCTAAGAACTTTACTTAGGTAACATTCCTAACTTTCCCAACATTCTTTTAAGTATTATTCTCCCCATTGTGTAGATGAGACCACTGCAGCTTACAGAGGTGAAGTTACTTACTCACATTCGTGTAGTTAGTAAGTAGCTGAGCCAGGACTAAAATCTAGGTCTGACTCCAAATTCTGTTGTCTTCATAATCATTTTTCTATGTCAGTTTGACTTCTAGTTGAGATTTTCTTTTCAGAGCCTTTTGTGATTGGTATCAGACAGAGTCTATAGCAAAGACAAGGTTGTAACAGCTTGTCTTTAAAAGTATAGCATTTCAGTGTGGGTAAGGTCTCTGATGCCCTTATGTTCTAATTGATTTCAGAGTTTGGTGATGTAGTCACTTCTCTAGCAGCAAACCCAGATGCCACCACAATAAGCATCGAGGATCCTGGTGAAATCCCCAAACATCAGCCGGGCTCCTCAAGAGGCTCAGGGAGAGAAGAGGATGATGAATTACTGGGAAATGATGACTCTGACAAAACCGAGGTTCAAATTTGTCTTTGCAATTGCTTTTTTCTTTTAATTTTGAAAAATATGTTTATGCTTTTATTCATTGTCTCCTGTGTGCCAAATAGAGTGCCAGGCAATGGAAACAAAAAGTGGCCTCTTCCTTGCGGGGATAAACAGATAGGCAAACAGACCATTGTTATACATGGGAAGCACACTGGTGGAGGGGAGCACCAGAGTAGTGGGAACAGAGAGAAGCGGGTTACAGAAAGCTTCTTGGAGTTAGTGAACTTAAACCGAGTCTTGATGAAAGAGTAGGAGGTAGCCAGGGAAGGAAGGCGGGGAAGGGTGATTCAGGCAAAGGGACCAATTTGGTGAAGTCACAGAGGCATGAAGGAACACGGTATAGACAGCGCATCTCCCATCTTCACATACATTGGAAACAAAAGATAGGTGAGGTTAGGAGATGAGGCTACACAGGTAGGCAGGACTCGATGCAATGAATATGAATTATATTCTGGAAACTATGGGGAGCTATTGAAAGATTTTAAACAACATAGCCAGATACGTTTAAAGATATTTAAGATACGGTGATCATGTGGAGTATGAATTAGAGGCCAGAAGACCCAGTAGAAAACTGTTGAAGTGGTCTAGGCTAGAGGCAATGAAGCCTGAACTCCAGTTGGACACAGATGTATAGAGGGCGAGCTCAGTAGGACTTCGTGGCAAAGGGTGAGAGAGGGAGGGGGAAGATTCTATGGAGATTTCAGGGTTTCTGCATATGGCTGTATGGTGATTCTTGGGCGGCTTTTTTGATTATAAAGATTTATTTCTATGTGCACTGTTGTGTTCCAGAAAAATCATATTTCCAGTAATATTTTGTAAATGGACTCATGACTATAATACACTAGAGAGCTCCCAGTTTATAGCAGTGGGTTCTCGGGCTTGTTAAAATATTGGCGCTCTTGGGTGTCAGGTGCTCCTTGTGGAAATCCATGAAATATCAAAGTAAGTACTAAATGATATACAGGAAACTGAAGGTATTAAGTACCAAAGTTTATGCTAAATTAAATACCATTATATGCTAGATATTGTGACAGGAGTTCAGACTTAGAAGCCTAACTTTGAATCCTGGTCTGGCCAGTAGTAATAGCTATGTGTCTTGGGTAAGGTACTTTAACTTCCTTAAGCCTAGGTTTTTTTCATCTGAAATACAAGAATAGTATGTTGACTATTATCATTGTCATTACAATAGTTAATATTTATTCAGAATTTAATAGCTGCCAGGCATCATTTAAAGTTCCTTACTTGGATCATCTCATTTAATCTTCAAAACAACCCTGTATGCCAGGAACTATTTCTATCCTCACTTTACAAATGGGAAACCTGAGGCACAGAGTTTAAGTAACTTGCCCCAGTATACACAACTGGCAGGTGGTAGATGGAATTTTAAACCAAGGCAGTCTGAGTCTGAGTCTGTGTTCTTCCTCTCTATGTTAGAGTTAGTGTATGTTAAGTACTTATTAAAATCACTCCCTAAGGAGACAGGAGTGATTTTTAGTATAGATGAATGTATTAGCCAGAGTTCTCCAGAGAATTAGAACCAATAAGTGTATATATAAAGAAAGAGATATATTTTAAATGGTTCACATATTTGTGGATGCTTGCTTGGCAAGTCCAAAATCTGAATAGAGTAGGCTCATAGGCTGGAGACTCAGGAAAAGTTGGAGTTTAAGTCCAAAGGCATTCTGCTGTAGAACCAGGAAGGCCAATGTTGCAGATGAAGTCTGAAGGCAATCTGCTGGAGAATTCCCTCATGGCTCAGGAGGTCAGCCTTTTCTATTCAGGCCTTCATCTGATTGGCTGAGGTCTGCCCACATTTTGGAAGGCAGTCTGCTTTACTCACAAAGTCCACTGATTTAAATATAAATCTCATCCAAGACACCCTCATATCTGGCTCAGACACACTGATACATAAAATTAACCATCACACTGAGCAATAGCAGGCTTCAAAATTTTAAGAATGGTATAGGGGGAAAAATTTTTTCATTGAAAACGTGCTGTCCATTATCTTAATTTTGTCTGAATAGGGGAGAGGTTACCAGTATTCCTTGGCCTAGCTTATGGAACATGGGTCTATGGTATTCAATATCTTATAATATTAGGGTTGGGAAGAACCTTCGGTTTCCTCAATTTCAGCTTTCCTTCCAAGATATTGATGTTGTCTGTGGTACGTCAGAAAGACAACTTGAATACTTCCAGAAGCTGTTCATTACCGTGTAAAGCAGCTGTGGCCACTGTTTGGACACTTTAGTTGTGAAATAGTTTTCTTTTATAATGAACAAAAGTTATCTACCTATAGTACTACCTTCCCTTGTCCTACAAAGCTTCCGATTCCATCAGAACCTTTTGCTCGACGAATCCTCTTTAAGTATTCGAAGATGGCAGTCATGAATACTGGCATGGGGCCTATATTCTGCCATCAAACAGCTATGCTGTTGGGACAGGTGTGACCCACCTTGTGTCCCTCTTCTAAATTAGAATTTTGTTTTTTGTGAGAGCTGTATATTTTAAGTTTTCAGTATTTTCGAGTGAATTAATATATCACATTTTTGAGAATTCAGGTGGTGATAATAAGGTTTTGAGGGGGTGAGGCAGGAAAATATTTATCTTGACTGCTTTCTGTATGTGTATGTTCGTGTGTGTGTATATATAAAAAGAACGAAGACTGAGACTGAGACAAGTCTAGTGATTTGACCGAGCACCCTCCTAGTGGAGGGACCAGGATTTGAAGCCTTCTGGTGTGACTTCAAAACCCAAGCTTGTTTTTCATCAGGCTGAGAGTTAGGCATGATTACTGCAAAATTGACTAATGAATGCAGAAGAGCTTAGTCTTTTGTACAACTTGATTTTCCATTAGATCAGCTTCCTTTCTGTTGGTGTAGCTGGAGGAAGAAAATTACTTCTGTGTTCATTATGTTTTATTTTACCTCTGACAGTTACTTGCTGGACAGAAGAAAAGCTCCCCCTTCTGGACGTTTGAATACTATCAAACATTCTTTGATGTAGACACTTACCAGGTTTGTAAAGCAGTTTCACCTGGAGACTTGTTTCTTCTACAGTTAAACAATCAAATAATGTTAAAGCTTTTGTTACTGGTTATAGTCTAACAGAAGTAAAGGTTTGCTAGCATTTGAAAATACTATCATAAGAGCTCTAATAACTGAGTTTCAATTTTGCAGTAGTTGAATTTATTTAAAGAAAAATCTTCAGTAGACTTACTGCTATGTTGTTTTGCAGGTCTTTGACAGAATAAAAGGTTCTCTTTTGCCAATACCAGGAAAAAACTTTGTGAGGTTATATATCCGCAGCAATCCAGATCTCTACGGTATGTGTAGTACCGTTTTGATTCTTTTCCATGTGCCAGTTGAACTGAGGTGAGTATGAGAGTTGCCTGAAAAGGTGGAGCAGTGCACTGTTGGCAAGGCATGCAGCATTTTATTTGACGCTTCTGAGCTTCAATAGCAACCCTTGCAAAGAATTTTGGAGAAAATGCAATTATCTGCTATATTAATGCCATGATTACAAGTAAGAGTATGTTCTTTGAAAGTCTTCAAATGACATTACAAACAAGGCAAATTAAGTTACTTTGTCTAAGAGGAGATGTTGATTTTAATTTTAGAGGATTGGGGCAGGCTCCTGAGTGTGGAGAAGATACTCATACTTTTTTATTGATGTGCTGAGTCCCAGCTCTGCCCACAGACAGGCTGGCTCCCCTTGGGACTCAGGCAGCAGCACTGGAAGTCTGTAAGAGGGCTGGGCCAAGGGATGACTGTCACCCCCAACCTCCCTGTTGTCTGAGGAAGGTCAGAGGTCCACCCAGTGCTTTGCAGGAAAGGGCTCCAACATCAGTGGGCTTCTGTATTTGAGGGGAGAAGAGAGCCAATGGCTCTGAGTGATGTATGTTATTTGTATAAACATATACACACATATACACACAAATATGCATTTACTTATATGTATATGGAAATTTCTGGCAGGATTCACTAGAAACTGGTTGTAATGGTGAACTCTGGGGAGGGGAAATACATAGCTAGAAGACAGAGAAGAAAATTTACTTACTTACTTAATTAATTTTACTATTTTTGTATTTATGTATGTATTTATTTATTTTATTATTGTTATTTTTTTTAGGCGAGGCAACCCTTGGTTGATCTCACAAATTTCAAGGACCTTGTCAGTTTACAATCCTTTATTTTTTATTTTTTACACCTACAGCACCTGGTCTTCCTAGGTGGTCTCCCATCTAAGTACTAACCAAGCCCGACCCTGTTTATCTTCCAAGATCAGATGGGATTGGGCTTGTTCAGAGTAGTATGGCCTAGACATCCTGTACTTTTTAAACACAACTATGTGCATGTATTACTTTTTCAATTAAAAAAAGAAAAAAAATAAAGCCATAAATACCCCCACACATACACATACGCGCACATGCACATACCCCCATGGTGAACTGGTAGATTAAATTAACTCTTCCCTGAAGCATTCTTCTTGTCCTACTCTTGCATTTAGACTGTAGAAGGATCTGTATGAGTGAAGCTTTTTTTCTCTGGCATTAACATTTGGCACTTAGATAAGGGAAATAACTTTTGCTTCCTGTATCCTGATGGTGAGGGTTTAACAAAATGTCCCTGAATTATTTTTTGGTGATCCTCCAATAAAAGAAGCTATAAACAAATCAGTGCCTTTATTCACCTAATTGTGGGAGGTGTTTTGGCCTTTACATTTCAATCCCCCCTGTCTTTAAGGCAGCTAATTACTGAGTTGTATGTTCGACCTTTCAAAAAAAGAAAATTTGCATTGAGTATTGAATGCATCAAAAATTCCTTTTCCCTTGCTTACATGAATAGGGCAAGGGACATAGGGAAGTATTCTGTAAGAGTTTGAAGACTGGTGCTTCATTTTCTTATCTCTGAGTTTTCTGGTCTCCTTTGCAGGCCCCTTTTGGATATGCGCCACATTGGTCTTTGCCATAGCAATTAGTGGGAATCTTTCCAACTTCTTAATCCATCTGGGAGAGAAGACATACCATTATGTACCCGAATTCCGAAAAGGTTGGTGAACAGCTTGACTCATTTAGAATGCTGTCAGTTTGTAACCATGAGTTCTTTTTACCTACTGAGTTTTTGGATCCCTATGTGTAGATGTTGCAGCCCCTGCTTTCTGTATTTCATGGTTCAAACATATCTAGTGTCTCAGAATTTACCACCCATCTATATACATATAATCTTTTTTTTAAATTGTGGTAAGATATACATAACAAAATTTACCACATCAACATTTTTAATTGTACAATTCAGTGGGATTAAGTACAGTCACAATGTTGTGAATCCACTCTTCTGGAAAACTATAAGAGAATGCCCAATAGCAATTGGAATTTATCCAAAGAAAAATATACACAATATGTAAAAAGCAGTATGCATGAAAGTCTCCATTGTAGCATTAGTTGTGTTGTCCAAATGTTGGAAACAATAGGGGCATTGTTATTTAAGTCATGATAACTCAACTAGCTAGGTTTGTAGCCACTAATTATGAAGCTCTAGAGCAAGATAGGAGACTGATAATCCAAATTTATGTCTGTGCTATTAGCAACTTTGTTAAAGAGGAGTCTACAAATGGTCAGGGCCTAGAAGGGAAAGTGCAGACATGAGTGTGTCCTAGTGTTGGGCTTATAGATGACATTCTTGTTTTAAAACTTCCTTTCCTGTGGTAATATTGGATAATTTAAAAAAAGAAAACAAAAAACAAAATAGCTTTTAGGGACTTGCAGATGATGACCACCCCAAAATGAGGAGGTTTGATTAGGAGATTGATCAGTGCCACTTTCTCAGTTCTATCCTTCGCTGCCCGCCTGCTCTCCTATTGAGAGGCTGTGCGTAGACTGTATAAGAGCATGGTCTCAGGAACCATGTCACTGGCTTCAAGTTCCAGCCCCACCACTCATTAACTTCTATGTTGTCAGACAGGCTATTTCATCTCTCTTGGTTTCTGATTTCTTATTAGTGAAATAGGAATAATAATATCTATATTATAGGGCAATTGTAAGAATGAAGAGTTGAAATATGCAAAGTAATAGTTAACATTTATATATACACAAACATACATATGTATGTGTATATATATACATGTATAGAGATATGTATTACCTGTGTGTGTCTGTGTGCCTCTGTGTATCCTTCCTTACTTTTTTCCCCTATACCCTCCATGCCCATTTCCCCTTATTCTCCTCTTTCCTTCCCCATATTGAGTCAGACCTGAATTAAATCTCAGCTGCATTTGTCAAATGGCGTTTGAGTTTAACTCCATAAATGTTATACATGACATATAGACTCTAACTTCAAATGGCTCATTGGTTAAGCAAAGAAAGACAGGTAAATGAATATTGCTATAAATGGTATGTGTTAATTTCTATATCTGAGGTATGTATAGATACATTGACCAAAAAAAGGAGTGACTTACCCTGCCTGAGGGTTTGGAAGCTCAGGACAGGTCTTTGTCTGTTCTTATCCTCTTTGGCTGGGCATCTCAGTATCAGAGAGTCATGGGATGCATGTACCAGTAAGATAGTCATTGCCTCTTATCAATGAACAGTTTTCCATTTTATGTAAAAGATATAAGTCACACATCCAAGGTCAGATCTTGCTTCTACTGCTTGTTAATTATTTGACCTCGACCAAACCACTTAGCTTCTCTGATCCTATTTCTTCATCTCTAAAGTGGAGATATAGAATATATGAAATAATGTGTTTACATGTCAGTTAACAATATAAAAAGCTAATTATTGAGCATTTATTATTTCTCAGTGTTCTCAGTATACCTGTTTTTACTCATTTAACACTAATAATCTTATAAGGTACTATACTGTTATTATTCCCATTTTACAGATGAGGAAACTGAGGCAGGAAGGTTAAGTAACTCACCACCTGGGGTTACTTAGCTATAAGTGGCAGAACTAGTATTCTGCATCCAGAGCCTGTGCCCTTGACTGTTATACAATGTTGCCTCTCAATAAAGCACTCAGTGTAATGCCTGGCACTCAGTGGCTAGCTGTAGCCATAGTAGTAATTCCTCCTCCCTTCTTTTAGTTATCCAAGAAAAAAGCAGTAGGTCAGCAAAATTACATTTGGTTTAATCGAGGAGTTCTCAACATGAAAAAACTGCTCTGGGAGCTAACAATGTTTCGGACAATGGCATGTCTTAACCAGAGTCTGACCATAATTGCTAGGGGTAGCTTTGTTCTTACCAAGAGCTTTAAATTAATTACCTGCTGATTTTCATGTAGGAAGGGCTGGTGCTGTGGGCTTAGCCACGCATTATGATCCTCCCTTCCAGAAGAGGGAGAACGAATCCTCTAGGGCGTGCTGTTGCTGCTGGAGGAGGAGGAGGGAGGTTCAGTAATATACTGAACATTGCCGTTCTGAGGAGCCGTTAAATAGCTTTTCCACCACAGAGAGAATTATTTAAAGAAGAAAGTGAAACTGGAGAATATTTTAAGCAATTCATCAGTGAGCTGGAACTCCCTATTTCAGAGACAGAAAGAACTCTAAATAGCATACAGAGCAAGTTAATCTCTACCCAGGGCATTTTAATAAATTTGCTAAAGAAATCAGTGTCAGCTCTTGTTACACTAGGAAAGAGGACGTGTTCTTCCAAGGGGATAGTTAGTTGGCTTTTATTTGATTGAAATGCTCAGTATACTTAAACACTTGTAGTGTGGCCCTCTGAAGTATTTCAGTTACATAATTTAGTTTAATAGTAAAAATAATTAATAGTATTAGTTGTTAGTTATTAAACAAATTTTAAAAACCATGTAAGAGACTGCTGGTCAGCACCACAAAGACATATGCTAAAGATTCAGCACGTTTATAGAGCACCTACTTCTGTGTCAGGTACTGTGCCAGGCTCAGGGACTATGCACACCAGTAAGGCACGATCCCATGGTCCAGTGAAGTAGCCGGATGTGTTAGGAAGTAGGTCCAGTAAGGTCCTGGAAGTGCTCTGATAGTGCACGAAAGGCTTCATGGGGATTAAAATTTGTGTCCTGTCATCCTCAGTGTCCATAGCAGCCACAGTCATCTATGCCTATGCCTGGTTGGTTCCTCTTGCACTGTGGGGTTTCCTCCTGTGGAGAAACAGCAAAGTTATGAACATCGTTTCCTACTCGTTTTTGGAGATTGTGTGTGTCTATGGATATTCACTCTTCATTTATATCCCCACAGCAGTAAGTACCATATTTATTCTGGGTAATGCCCTGTCCTTGGTTGGAAATTCAACCTACATCATTATTTCTAGCCTAACGCCTGAAAAATACCCTTTGAATTTAGAAATTCAACAGGAATGGGGGGGCTGGGGAGCCAAGTGCCTTCACTGGATCTAAAGCCCTTCCTTATGAAAGCATTCTCCTCAGTCTGCATGCTGGTGGTGTTTCTTCAGGCTCTGCTGAGAAACTAGAGGGGCAATGGGAGCCCAGTGTTGATTGGCTTATGGGCCTTTATCAACATGTGCCTGGAATGAACAAATGCCTCTCTGAAATGCCTCCCCAAACTCCTCTCCTTCCTCTCTTCTTTCAGATACTGTGGATTATCCCCCAGAAAGCCGTTCGTTGGATTCTAGTCATGATGGCCCTGGGCATCTCAGGCTCGGTCTTGGCAATGACATTTTGGCCAGCTGTTCGTGAGGATAATCGGCGCATTGCACTGGCCACAATTGTGACAATTGTGTTGCTTCATATGCTGCTTTCTGTGGGCTGCTTGGTATGGTCTCATTCCTGTGTTACTCTGGTGTGCGTTAGATGCAAATACTTTCTGAAAGACCTCAAACTGTTACAAGTGATGGTTCTTTAAAAACTGGCTCCAAGAAATAAATATTATTTTAGATAGACTATCCTGGATGAGGAGTGGTAAAGTCATGAGAATTCGATTGTCACCTCCCGCTTCACCTAATTTCTGAAGTTTGGTTAAGATTTGGTGTATGGCCAGAAGAAGTCGGGGTGGATGAGTGTCTATAAATAGGATTGGGCAGTGAGATGGGGAGAATTCTGCTTTTGGATGCCTTTGCTTGTTTTCTGCACATACTGGGAAGAGTTTTGAAGTTTAAAGCCTCATAGGTAGAAAGCTTGAGAATGAATTCAAATATAGGAAAGGGGAGTTATTTTTCAGGTGAGGAACATTTAAAAGAATTTTTGAGTTTGTGTGTTTAAGTGTCATTTCAGGGAGAGCATGTACTTTTGAGTCAGACGGGTCCAGATTGAAGACCAGCTCTGTCACTCAC
>NW_011888951.1:2687594-2693667 GCF_000151845.1 Pteropus vampyrus
ATATAATGGGTCCTGCCACAGAGGGTTGTTGTAACATGGATATAATGGGTCCTGCCACAGAGGGTTGTTCTGAGGATAATATAAAATGATACATATAAAGCACATAACATAAAACTTGTCCCATAAATGCCTATAAGTTAGATCCCTTTTTTTTGATTCTAATGAGACATGGTTTTGTATCTTCTATATATGTGGTGCACAGAAATTGCTATCCATGCCATTAATAAAGCCTGGCACAGGGTTTGAAAAAAATGAGTCCAAGAACATTAAGGTCAGTGATGAAGTAAAGGACATGCCCATGGGAAGATGCCCACGTAACCCACGTCTAGACCCTTGGACAGGTTTTGCAGTTGTGGGAGGAAATATTTCTTTAGTACCATTTGATCATTAACATTTTTGTGTAGACAACCATGGTCTCATTAAGTGCATTAATAAGATCCCAATACTTTATTCTTGAACAAGTCTTATAAAAAGTGCCAAGTTCTGAAACACAGACCTGATTTACATGTGCTTTACATGTGCCTAAGCTTTAGATCCTTAAGACAAAGACTGTTGGTTTGACTCACGGCAGAGTGACACTGTTAATTTCTGGCAGTTTAATCTCTGGCTGATCCCTTGAAATGTTGCTGTGACCCTTCTGTCTGCGGAATAAGAATGTCCTTTTCATTGTAACTGACTCACTGTAATGCCTCTCACTGGCGTCTTCCCATCTCTCTTCTGAATTTTTTCCCCTTTATAGACCTGATTGAGAAGTTGGTGGAGAGAAGGAGGCAGGAGAAAAGGAATTGCCTTATTCAGTTCTAAAAAGAGGAGTAAGGCAGATTGGACAATGGGGCAGGCGTAGTTGTGGTTGTTGTTATTATTATCCCATTTCACCTGGTACCTGTGGCTGGGATCGTTTACTTCCTATGCCTATTACTCCCTTTTGGGGTAAATGACGCTGAAGTTAGGATTTACTTTCCCATCTTGCTAACTCAGGAACTTTCTAAAAGAGAGCACAAAATGAAGTGGAAAGAGCACTGGACTGAGAGCTGCTTAACACTGTGAGCCCAGGCAAGTGACTTAACTCAGAACCTTGGTTTCCTCATCTGTCAGGGAGGTTCATCTTTTTGTGGGCTTTTGTGAGACTCAGTTAAATGGCTTTGAAAGCCCTTCATATAGTATGACAGTTTCTTCAGATATAAAGAAATTATTAAAAGAGCCCTGTGTCATCCAGAAGCTGCCAGGGCCACTCTGCAGCTTTTTCTTCCTGAGTGTCCCAGTGAGAGCTATCCAGGGTCACACAACTCTAAAGACTGTGCCCTTTCATCGGTGCCTCTCACTGACGTCCTCCTGCCTCTCTCCTGTACTTCTTACCCATTATATACCTCGTTGAGAAGTTGGAGGAGAGAAGGAAGCAGGAGAGAGGCCATTGCCCTGTTCAGTTTAAGGGACTCAGAGGAACTGGGCAGATTGGACAGTGATGCCAGGAAGTAATTGCAGACATAGGACCTCATCTTAGAAAGAAGCACAGTTTTCTCCTCCTCAGGGAAGGGAGTCATCCTCGATTAGATGTATAGCCAGGCACCTACTGTGCCTGGGGTTTTGTTCTCCACACTGGAAATTTCCTCCTCCTTTTGGAGAAGGTGTGCAGTTCCAGAGGGCTGAAGTAGAAATAGGAGATGGGTCTTAGTCTTAGTTCTATCACTCCCTGCTTTGGCTATTTCCCTTCTCTGGACCCCTACCTCTTCACTTAGAAAAAGGAGCTGTAGAAACATCTTTATTGTAAGGATTGAATGGTATGTGCAACATGAAAAATACGACGAACCATACAAAGAAAGATATTATTATTGGAAGGGCCGGCCAGGAGGGGAATTGGCAGGGGAGTTATTTGAGCTGAGGGGAACTGGCTGAACCAGACAGCTTGGCCTTCTCACTCTTCCCTGGAGAGCACAGATTGGTGTTTTTGCCTTTGTGCAATGAAGCACAAAGACAGTCCTACACCTGCTGAGGTCCCCTCGGTGCCGCACTTGTATATGATCTCTAAGTTTGTACTGGCACATACCTGGCAGGGATGACTAAGGAAGCAGCAGAGGGTACATCCTTGGCTGGTATGACTGGACATGTATGAGCCTATGTTTGATAGCAGAGGTTCCTATGCCTTAGTATTTGTGGAAATCATGCATCATAGAATTATAATTTGCCCTTAGAGATAATTTTTTCCAATCATTTTGTTTTACAAATAAGAAAACTGAGGCCCACAGAGGTAGAGCGACTTGTCTAAGTCACAATGCAAGTTACTAGCAGAGCCAGGCTTAGAACCTGGGCCTCTTGGCTCATCCCACATAATGACGGCTTCTTCCAGTAGAGTGGAAGAAAGGCATTAATCCTGCATTATGGCTTTGCGGCTCAGTGCACCTGCCAGATAATTGGAGGGGCCCCAACAACAGCAGCATGGCCTCTGTCCCCCCGCCCCCAACTCTTGAAGTTAGGGACTGTTTTTGCCCTGCCTTAGAAAACAGCTTCTGGAAGGGGGAGAAACAGCTTTTGTAAGGGGGTCTGGGGGAGAAAGACTTTTGAAACTAATAGAATTACCCTGGGGATGTGATAAACTAGGGAGTCTACAGCTAGAAACTTTTTGAAATGGGCTATTGAGGAGTTAACCAGGGAATTTGGGAAAGATCCAGCATGTTGCGTTGGTGCCCCCTTCTGGCTAATAGAAAGCAGTACTGGTGAAATGGTTCCCAACTCAGCTGCTTTTTATCTTTTTGCTTTCCTAACGCCCTGACTTCAAGGGGGAGTCATGACCGAGCAGTGGTCCTTGATTTATTAACGATTCACCCTTCCTTTGAACAACCAGTGTTCAAGGCTAGTGAGATTGGTATTTTCCTGGTCTAAAGTTAGGATTCTCAGACCTTGAAACAGGTGGGAAGATCCCCTTCAATGTTCTCTCTTCCACCTCCTTCTGATTTTTGACAGTTAAATTGTAGATGTGAGTAAAAGCACTTAACTAAACCTTTCATTTCCATGCTGAAGAATTACGAGGTACGGTCTGCCTAGTACTTTCTTTTAGAGGTCTGTACAGAGAGCCACCTGGTTTAGCAGCAATCTATCGTAGTTCAGTTCATTAAGTATTGATTGTTTACGTGGTGTGCTGGGCCCTATGTGAGGGGCTGGTGACACAAAGACAGGAAGGATACATACAGCCTTTGGAGGAGAGACCGTATAATATAGAGATTAAGAGCTTGAGCTTTGGAGTTAGAAAGACCCAGCTTCGAGTCCTGGCTCCATTACTCATTAGCCAATCATGTGCACCTGATTGAATGACAGCCTCTCTAAGCCTCAGTTTGTTCATCTGTCAAATGAGGATAATAATAACAACCTGACTGGGTTGTTATGAAGATTATTGCTCAATATTGCCATTGCTCAATAAATGGTAGCAAAATTTAAAAAGGCACTCACAGTTGAGTGAGCGAGACATACAAAAACAGTAATGTTTGTAGTGCAGTGACAACCAGTGTGGCAGGGGGAACATAGGGGCCACAGGAACCCAGAAGGACTGTTCGCATGGAGTCTAGAACACACTTTTTTAACTCCTGTTATGGGTCTCCTTTTTCGGCAGGCATACTTTTTTGATGCACCAGAGATGGACCATCTACCAATAACTACAGTTGTTCCAAACCAAACAGTCGCAGTAGCCACGTCCAGCTAAAGAGGAAAGTAAGAGATTATATTTTTTTTTTATCTTCTTGCTGTGTGGTACAGTGAAAAATAGGCAGGTGCATCAATTCTGTTGCAGTTAACATAAGAACACAGAGGGCCAGAGCCTTTAATCTTTTTGCATAATTCAGTGTGGTGTGTGTGCACATGCCTGTATATATGTGTCTCTCTTGCTGAAGTCTTCAACTGTGAAATCCATATGATCTGGCTTTATAGCTTTGAGAAGTATGAGCTCTTAGATTCTTCTGTAAGAGAAGCTCCTATCTTTGGGTCCCAGCATCCCCTCTCCTCTAATCACTGTCCTCTTCCCAGGAGTACAGTATGGGTTTACTATCCTGGCAGGTTTTTCTAGTTTCCCTGTGACTTCTCAGCTTGGCTTCAGACTCTGTGTGTGACCTCTCTTGAATTACTCATGGGTTCTACAAAGCTTACGAATTCTCATGCCTGGTTTGCTCTATGGGCCTCTGATGATTCCTCTGTCAATGGTTGGCTTAGTGGGTCAGAGTACAGGAAAAAATGTCAATTCCTCCATGGGCTGTTCCTTGTCTTCCTGTTCTACCTCCTCAGTATATAGAGGCTGCAGCCATGCCAAACTCCTTACCATTGCCAGAATACATCAGGCCTTTGCATCTGCTATTCCAGATGTCTGACATGTTCCTTCCCTTCCAATGGTCATCACTTACCTTGTTATCCCCTTATACGTTGTATTGTACATCACGGAGGGGGTCTTGTTTAAATTGGGTGCTGAAGGTTGAGCAGAAGCAATCAGTTACCCATTGTTCTGAAAAGAGTAGTTAGCTGCCCGTGGCTTTCGGGAAGGTGAAGGCATAGGCTGTTCATTGGGGCACTGTGATACCACATCACTGAGAACAAGAAATCAAAGCCGAGATAGAGAGGGACAGAGGTAGGGACAAGGGTGACAGTTGCTTGGGTCCTTGCAATTTTGGCTCAGAATGCCTGACATCAGCCTAGTGAGGCCCTAATGAGGGGCTGGCTCTCTTGCCTGCTCTTAAGCTGAGACTTCAACTCCTTTCTTACATTTTGGTTAGGAAGGCTCCAGACCAAGTGTCCCTGGTCCTTTAAACCTTAAAAGTCAGAAGCTACCATCTGAGAACAGCCCAGCCATCAGGGCCCTTGCAGACCTCCCATCCTGATTTATACAGATTTGATACCTCTGGGCTTTGCTCAGATCTATAAACTTGGGTGTCAGTGCCTCCATTTGGGTGTCAAGTCTCCAAATGAGATAGTGATGAACAGTTTCTTTGGAGCCTCCTTGGCAGAAGCATCAATCGCTTTGCCAGTGTGAGGGCTGTCTAGAGCTCCAGGCACTGCAGATTTATGAGCTGGCTGTGCCCTCTACTGTAATCTCTGGACTCCCAGCTTTCACTGAAAAAGTATGGCTTCTAATCTTGCAGATAACCTTCATGTAAATCTGTGCATTGGAGGGCTTAGCCTGGAATGGATTACTGAGAGAGCATTAACCCTTTCTCTCCCTGAAACCTCAAAATCATAGGGGAGCCTCCAATTACTTTTCATCAGGGAAGTCACCCCTACATAAGTCATTGCGATGTTATAAAGAATATCTGGCTTCCTTCTTTGCTGCCTTCCTTTTTAAAAATTAACTCATCATCTGAGGGCCTTTGCCATTTCTCCTCTGAGCCAAAACCCTGGTAAACTCTGGAAACTGTACCTAGGAAGTCTTACTTTGGCTGAGGGATGAAGTATCTGAAGGGCCACATCCAGATTGGGGCTGCCTTTCCAGGGGTGGTGACAAATGAGTCTGTCCAGAGGAGCATGGCCAGCAGATATTTATACTGCAGTGTGAGAAGGCTTTAATGAGAGATGAGCAAAGGGTTTCAAGAGACTCCTTTATAATTAAAACCCTCCTGATTTGATACACAGGGTTTATGTGTAATTATCCTTTCACTCACTCATGTCAGGAGTGTTCATTTTATAAGCCAAAGCCATGAACTTTTTTACTAGGTTTATACACATCAATTCTTTTATTCTGAAGTCCGCTTTAACTCAATGCTATAATCCCCTTTAACACAGCATCCAAACTGCGTGACTTCACACCATGGCTAACACTATTTTCTACCAGCTCCTTATTCTTTTCCACACCATGTCTGAAATGTCCCTGCCGACAGAATCCATGGGCTATTTCTTTCTCAATGTTCTTCTTTGTTCTCTTTCTTTGAGGTAAATTGGGAGAACCTGGAGTGGCTAGTGGGTCCACATAATAACTTTTTATTCTTTCTTTAAACTTATTTGTGGAAAATTTTAAACATAGACAAAAAGTAGAGTGGATAGTATAATGAATCCCCATGTACCCATCAGCTGCTTTCAACAGTCGTCAACTCTTGTGTCATCCATA
>NW_011888951.1:2693717-2699169 GCF_000151845.1 Pteropus vampyrus
GTAATCTCTGGACTCCCAGCTTTCACTGAAAAAGTATGGCTTCTAATCTTGCAGATAACCTTCATGTAAATCTGTGCATTGGAGGGCTTAGCCTGGAATGGATTACTGAGAGAGCATTAACCCTTTCTCTCCCTGAAACCTCAAAATCATAGGGGAGCCTCCAATTACTTTTCATCAGGGAAGTTACCCCTACATAAGTCATTGCGATGTTATAAAGAATATCTGGCTTCCTTCTTTGCTGCCTTCCTTTTTAAAAATTAACTCATCATCTGAGGGCCTTTGCCATTTCTCCTCTGAGCCAAAACCCTGGTAAACTCTGGAAACTGTACCTAGGAAGTCTTCCTTTGGCTGAGGGATGAAGTATCTGAAGGGCCACATCCAGATTGGGGCTGCCTTTCCAGGGGTGGTGACAAATGAGTCTGTCCAGAGGAGCATGGCCAGCAGATATTTATACTGCAGTGTGAGAAGGCTTTAATGAGAGATGAGCAAAGGGTTTCAAGAGACTCCTTTATAATTAAAACCCTCCTGATTTGATACACAGGGTTTATGTGTAATTATCCTTTCACTCACTCATGTCAAGAGTGTTCATTTTATAAGCCAAAGCCATGAACTTTTTTACTAGGTTTATACACATCAATTCTTTTATTCTGAAGTCAGCTTTAACTCAATGCTATAATCCCCTTTAACACAGCATCCAAACTGCGTGACTTCACACCATGGCTAACACTATTTTCTACCAGCTCCTTATTCTTTTCCACACCATGTCTGAAATGTCCCTGCCGACAGAATCCATGGGCTATTTCTTTCTCAATGTTCTTCTTTGTTCCCTTTCTTTGAGGTAAATTGGGAGAACCTGGAGTGGCTAGTGGGTCCACATAATAACTTTTTATTCTTTCTTTAAACTTATTTGTGGAAAATTTTAAACATAGACAAAAAGTAGAGTGGATAGTATAATGAATCCCCATGTACCCATCAGCTGCTTTCAACAGTCGTCAACTCTTGTGTCATCCATAGCCCCACCTTTTCCCTCTATTATTATTTTGAAGCAAATCTAAGACATCCTATTATTTCCTCTGTAATATTTAAATTCTATATCTGTAAAGAATACTCTTTAAAACATAACCATAATACCACATATACTTAGTGTTTGAATTTCACATTGCAGTTGGGCGATGTATCTCTTAAATCTTTTAAATTATTGAATCCTACTCCGTCTCCCTCTTTTTCCCTTTGCCATTTATTTGTTGAAGAATTATTTATCCTGTAGTTTTTCACTATCTAGATTTTGCTGATTATATTTCCATGGTGTCTTTATACATGTTGCTCTGTCCTCTTTTTTTTCTGCAAATTGGTGGTTGTATCTGAAGGTTTGATCAGATTCAGGTGTTATTTTTTTTTTGGCGGGGGATTGGGCAAGATTACTTGACATGTGCTGTTAAATTCTTCCATCCATAAACTCATAATGTCTAATTATCTTTTTCTCTTTTGATATTAGTATCCATTAATAGGCAATGGCTAGATTCGTTAATTCATTAGGAGTCAAAATAGCGATATTTCTCTTTCCTCCTTCGTTTATTAGCTAGAATACTTTTTTAATAAAACTTTCCTTCATCTACTATTTGGTTATTCAGTGATATAGTTTATATAAGAAGAGCAGTCTGGTGGCAGCAGACTGCTCTGGTGTTCAAGTTGTACCTTTAAACATAAATAAATGTGCTTAGCACAATTTAGCTCTTTCCTGTAGCGGGGAATCCTTATCTTGAAAGTTACTCTTCTTTGTTTTTCAGTCCTCTTTTATGTCTTTTGGAATGTGATTCTTTTGGACACCAAAGCCAGCAGGAAAACCGATGGAATGGCACCAGCCCCTAACATCTGGATGGTGCCACACTGAAGCTTCATCACCTATTTAACAAACAAAAATTAAATGTTGTCCCCCACATGTGTCTTTCAGCTCTTTTTTCTCTCCTGTCGATGATCGTTGTGACTATGTGCTGATATGGAATGAAACACTAGAGAGTGGGTTAGGCGGGCTCACCTCCATTCCTATTTGTCTCTCATGGTCATGTGATGTGCTTCACATTAGGTGTGCCCTGAATACCTGAAATGGATCTATCCTAACTTCTGATGTCTTTTCTCTGAATTGTGTACAGATTTCCTAGGTGATCCTCTTCTCTCCAAATGCTTGCCATCCTAGAGTGGCCAAACAGTGTGACCTTTGGTTGGGATTCACTGGGAGCCTGAAAATTTGTTTTTGGTGACCTGATACTAGGCAATTGAACCCAATGGTTGCAAAATAAATACCTCATGTGACGTCTGTGTCTGCACTTCATGACTCTGATCTCAAGTTCTTCCTTGATGGCTTCAGCATGCTGGAGGCTGCTGAGAATTTAATGTGCTAGCTGCTGTGGTGTGGAGGTTAAATTGAACATCTGCATTTTTCTTCCTAAAAGTATGGAACAGTGGATTTAAGGAACATGCTCACTTATAACCTACTTTGACAATGATTTTAGAAAATTCTTATAGGGAACTTTGAGGGCCTCTTCAGGGTGGCATGACTTCCTGGCTAGCGTGCATTCAAGGGAGAAACCATTAACACCTCAGAGGTACTTATTTATACTTTATATTAAAAATACACACCATCCGGGGGAGGCTGAGCTTCTGCCAGGTCAGGATTGTTGATTCCCTACTGTTTCTGTTGTCCTCTTCAGGACAGGAGCTCCCTCTGTATTTCTGAATAGACTACAAAGACACATTTGGACTTAAAGGTTGACCATGCAGATGAAGGAAGATGCACACAAGTTTAGGCAACAGCGCACTTAAGGTCACTTGGCAAACTTCCCATCAAGTGCTGAGTATCCCCGCATTAATTCACTCGACAGATATATATTGTACATCTACTGTGTGCTGATCACCATTCTAGGTATTAGGGCTAGAGCAGTGAACAAAACCGACAGGGTCCCTGTTCTCATAGATCTTACAGTCCAGTGATCGCTGCTGTGGTTGCCAGCCTCAGGCTCTTTAAGGCAGCCATTTCCTCCTTTGAACAACTCTTCTGCTCCTGTCCCTGGTTGATCCTAGCTTTGCCCCTGGGCCTCTCAGAACAAGTCTGAGCCTTTTTCCCTTTGTTAACTTCAAATGTTTGAAGATAGCTATTCTGTGCCCCATGAGTCTTTTCCAGCTAAATATTTCTTTTCTCTTCAAGCAGTCTTCAGAGAACTTGGTGTCCACACCTCCCAGTCACCCTTTGAACTGGTACCCTGGCTCATTCTTTCTTTAATATTTAATTCCTGCTGCCCAAGGCACTGATTCTTATACATGTGGATCCTGTGAATTCCCTTGTACCAGCCCCTTCCTATTGCTTACCAAAAGTGACAGGACCTTTCTCCTATTGAAGAAAGGAGCATCTTGTAAAAAAATAATAAATATCTATATTGGTCTCTGTCGAGATCTTAACACAGAATCCCTAAAACCTTGTAAATAAGAGTATTAGGAGAATCTTTGGTTCTAATATTTGGTCTTTGACCCCAGTTCCTAACACAGAGCTTTTGAATCCCTTGGAATTTCCTGGGTGATGGAGCATCTTTTGTAATGAGGTGACTTTTGAGGGCCTCCTGGATGGGACTGGTCATCAGAAAGGCTGAAAGCTTGGAACTTTCAGCCCTACGTCCCATTCTCCAGAGAGAGGAGAAGGTGGAAAATGGAGTTAATAATCGATCATGCCTATGCGAGGAAGCCTCCATAAAAATCCCAAAAGAATGGGTTTGGAGAGGTTTTAGGTTGGTGAGCACATTCATGTGCTAAAGTGTACCCCAGCTCTGGGAGAGACAGAAGCTCCTGTGCCCTGGACCCTTCCAGACTTCGCTCAATGTATCTCTTCATCTAGCTATTCATTTGTGTTCTTTAAAATATCCTATGTAATAAATTAACAATAGTGAGTAAACTTTTTTCCTGGGTTCTGTGAGCTGCTCTAGCAAATTATCAGACCTGAGGAGGGGGTTGTGGGAAATCTAATTTGTAGCCAAGTTGGACAGAAGTTGTGGGTGACTGGGAGACTCACTATGTGCAATTGGCACCTGAAGTGGAAGGCCATCTTGTGGGACTGAGCCCTTAACCCGTGAGGTCTGCGCTACCTCCAGGCACTTAGTGTCAGAATTGCTTGCTGTGGCAAGCCCAGACAACTGGTCACAGCAGTGTAATAAGTATTAGAGTAAAGGAGAACTGAGTTTTCCCCAGGAATGTATAAATATCCACAGTTGAGGGAGGTTTAGTTACTATGAGGTATTTTTAAGTGGTATGACTGGTAAATTTTTCCAAAATATTTTAAGTAAGGATTTTAGATATAACCAGCACCATAAATTAGCACCATCTGCTTATAAAAGAGAGGACAAGATAACATCAACTAATTTAGAAGGGCATAATCTCAGTACTAAAAACTTGAATAAATTTAATATTATGAAAAACTGACTAAATTGTTCATTTTTTCTTACCTACCAAGGACCAGTGAAAATCTCATGAACCTGCCGGCACCACCATTTGGGAGCCATGCTCCTGGGACCTCCATGTAGCACTTATGAATTGCATTTAGCTGTAATCAAGCTTGAAAAGCAGTGGCTTAAACAAATTAGCAGTTTTCTTTTTTTTTTCAAATGTAAATAGAAGTTTAGAGATAGCCCCAGGTTAATATGACTGTTCCATGATGCTGTCAGAGATTCTTTTTATTTTTCTTCTGCTCAGCAGTCCTTAGCATGAATTTGGTCATCATTGGATCCCGAGATGTCTACTCCAGCAACGTGTAGGCATTTCTTTTTTTTAAGTTTCTCTTAATCTTTTTATAAGATGAGAAGTCTAGGTCCTGGGCAAAAACTATGTGAGATTTTTTGGGCCTGACCAAAGGCTGTTACAAAGCTTTACCTGACAGGCCTTGGGGGAAAGCTGCTCACCTCTCACCAGACTAGGTGAACAGCCAGCGCACTGTGCTCTCTGAGGTGAGTTGCAGTCAAGGACTCTGGCCCCACCCTGGCCCATCACCCAGCCATGCTCTTATGCATATCTACATCCCCAGTCCAGGAGGCCTCCTTATGAAGGGAAGGGGTGGGAGCCCTAGCCATGACGTCTTTCATGTGTCTCTGCTGAGACCACCTTGTTAGGGGCCAGAAGCGGGGCGGTGCCTTGATATTTCTCTGTACCCTCAGTATTCAGTACATTTTACTCCTAGCCCTTCCCTCTTTCCCTCCTTTTAGCCTCCTGGGTCTATAAAATGACAGGAGCCTTTTGTTTAGGGATCCGTTGGCAGTGAGACAGTCCCCACATCTGCACTAGTCTACCTGACCCCCCTCCTCGCTTGGCACTGATTTATTTTTTTTTAAGTTTCTCTTAATCTTTTTATAAGATGAAGAGTGAAAGTACAGAAACCTTTTCCCATCTTCTTACATAATGACTTACAGTAATCCCC
>NW_011888951.1:2700069-2703113 GCF_000151845.1 Pteropus vampyrus
CTTAGAGACCCTACTTTTAGAAAAGTTAATGGATGGTGGTTTGTGCATTGTCAGTTTGATTTCACTGGTTGGCATCATATAAAGAATTGAGAACAAAGAATTCTGGCAAAAAAAAAAGAAGATGGCAGTGGCAGTAACATAGTTTTTGAATCTCCCTGAATTCCCCCATAAAAATAGAGCAACTGGGTAGTAAAACCAAAAACTTAGGGACAACATCCACAACAAAACTGGGTGACAATGTATCACCCCAAATCCCAGAATTCGAGTAACTGGAAACTACTGGCAGCTTGAAGATTTGAATGGTATCAGCATTTTTGTATAAGGAACAGAGGGAAGCAACAGGGCCTCTGAGAAATCTAAAAATAAGAGAACCCCAAAATAGCCAGCAGGAACTCCCTGGACAGTACAGAGGAGAACAGCAGCTGGTACTGTAGGGTGTGTGTGTGTGCGGAGAAAGTTTTTTATAACCCAGTTTGCAGCTGATAAGTGCAGAGGATCTAAAATAAAGCCTGAAGAAGCTGGAGCAGTCCAGGTGCTGTGACCTCTCAAAACGAGACACAGTATCTTGCCAGAACACCAGAGCAAAAAATGCAGGGAAGAGAATACAAATAGGGTAGGCCAGCGACATTTGGGGCAAAGGAAAGGGAAGTCCAGATGAGAATGGGGATGGGGAACAGAGCCAGGAAATTGTAGAACATCTGAAGCCATATTTTTGAACACTTCATAAAAACATAGAAAAGGAAGCTGTAGAGCCTTGAATTTAGCAGAGCTATCCTGACTTACCCCTTCTTCCTAAATGTGTAGGAAAATTATTTTCCTGCTACCCAAAGGACTGCAGCCAAATCTCATAATGAAGTTATTATTAAAATAAATGAGAAGGAACATAATGAATGAAAGCATTCCAGAAAGACATGTCCACAAACCAGATAAAAACTATAACATTTCAAAATGAGCTAAAGTAAATTAAGGAAATAGTACAAGGAATGAAAGAAAATCACAAATCAGAATTAGAAAACAGAAATTAGGTAATAAAACTCAGGAAAGAATTGGAAAGAAAAAGGAAAACTCATTTCATAAATGAAGATTGAACTAGATGGAATATCAGAGTAACATAGTTTTTGCACAACAGATAAAGCCTTAAGGGACTATAAAGTGAAAAGAAGGAAAAAATTTTAATTCCAGAATGAATAAAGAGAAATCAAAGAAGTCAAGAGAAAATGACAAATATAGAAGACAGGCGAGAAATATCTAAAGGTATATTATTCATATTCCTGACGAAGGAAAAAAGTTAGGCAATGGAGGAGAATAAATGCAAATAACTATAATTAAAAAAAAAAAAAAACTTTCCTGAAAAAATAAAAAGGTTTGAGACTGTTAATGGAGTACACCTCAAACCTGGGGTAGTCACCCCAGAAGATCAACACCGAGACATATTCTAGTAAAATTAGTGAATTTTAAAGAAAAAATGTTTGAGGCGTCCAGGCTAAAAGACAAATTCACTTATAAGACAAAGAAAGTCAGATTGTCATCAGACTTTTTGACAACAGCACTTTCTGCCAGAAGATTAGAGTAACAACATACCTAAGATACCTAAGGAAAGGAAATGTTAGCTAAGGATTTTACCAGCCAAACTGATTTTCAAGTATAAAGACCACAGACAAAATGTTATCAACATGGAAGAACACAGGGAATATTCTCATGAGAATATTCTGAGGCATCTGCTAGGGAGCATACTTCAGACAACCCAACATGGAAGGTGAGACACTGACATGAAAGGTGGTAAGCACTAAGTACATATTTACTTTTAGAACTAAGACTAAATGATGGTTATAAGGAGAGAATATAGTTTATAATGGTTATGTGCCTTTAAAATAAATATACAGTATAACGATGGAAGGGGAATGGGGGAATAATTATAAGGCTGAATAAACTTGATTGCCTTATAGTTATTAACTGAGAGTGAAAGAATATTGCTTCAAATCAGATGCTGGAGAGGAAGGGGAGGAGGAAGTTATCAGATAAAGTCAATGTCGTTCATTGAAAGGACAATCAACAATAATTGCCCTTCCAAAATAGAGGGGATTAAAGGCATTACATAAAGGAAATAATTTTTTAAAAATACAAATCTTTTTAAATATTAAAAAAAGGAGAGAGCAAACAAATATATAGACCACACAGTGAAAAACTATGTAAAAGAGTTGAAATGTTCAGATAGATGTGGGTGTGAATCCCTGCTACACTTTACTTCTCTCTCTGCTTGACTTGCTCTGTAAAAGATTATGTATATAATAAATCTTGAAGGGCAAGTGTGAGAATCAAATTTTTATGATATGATTTCTAATATCCAGGATATAATAAGTGTTCAACGAAAGAAAGATTTCTAGCCTCAGCTAGGGAGGGGCAACGCTAGGACTTGAACACAGGATCATCTGGTTCCAAAGTTTGTTCTTTCTCTACTGTGCTACTCAAGGCAGGATGTAGCCACTGAATAGTGGAATTATATGAATTAGGAGAGATCCACAGGAAAGGCTTCATGGAAGACATGGCATTTGAAGATGCAGAGAATCCAGCTTAAGCAGAGGCATGAAAAAGCAAGATGTGTTGGTGAGGAGGTGAGCGGTATGTAAGCAGATCAGTTCTTGCTTCTTGTACCTGAAGTCATTGTTTTCCCATGAACAACTTAAAAAACTAGAAATTGATAACTAGTTCTACTAGATGAATTAGTTGAGAGTATGGTTTAGGAGAGAGAATATCTAAAGATAGGGCCTGTGTGCCAGGCAGGAAGGTCCTGACGCCAAGGGCTCTGCTCTGATGTATACTCAGAGCCTGGCCCATATTCATTGCTGAGTAAATGCTTGTGGCAGGTGAATTAATAAGATAATAAATAAGACAAAGTTTTTCAAGGGCCTTTCAAGCCCTCTTCAGGTAACTGCATTTATCGATTTACTATTTTTATCATTCAGGATAGGTTAGGTTATTCTCCAATAACAAACAACCCCCCAATATCAGCAGTTCAAAGCAATATTTTATTTCTTGCTTGTGTT
>NW_011888951.1:2704166-2707628 GCF_000151845.1 Pteropus vampyrus
GAGCTGCAACTAGAAACCAGGTTTTATGAAACTAAATGCTCCTCTAGTGTAAGAGAATTTTTCCATTTCAGTAAAATTAGTACCTATGTGGAGAAGGCCACAATATCCTTTGATTTCACTTTCAGACGGTCAAAGTAAGATCCAGAGAAATGAGGGCAAATCATTTTGCCAGATCTTCCTAACTGTAGAATCCCGATCCTTCAACACTGTATAGACCATTTAGGTAGTACAGGCCTTAGAACAGACTACGATTCCCAGCATGCCACAAGGTAAAACTTCGACACCCAGCATGCTGTACTTTGGAACTTCGAATCCCAGAATGCAACACTCCTTGCTTCCGGTGGGGGGGCGGAGATGGGGCGCGAGACTACAGTTCCCGGCATGCAGCAGCGCCGTCCCCCGTTTCTGGTGCCGCGCTGGACCCTGCTTCGGAGAGACCTTTTCGATTCCAGGGGGCGTGTTCTGGAGCCCCGGGACACTTATGGGGGCGTATCTGCGGGGAAGTTCTGGCCCGTTGGACCTGTCCAGACGAAACTTCGAAGGGATGGGTTAGGGCCTGGGCCGGACCTCGCTCAGGCGGCGTTTGAGGCAGCCCCGAAGGGGTCCTCTTGGGGCCTTCCTCCCTTTGAACTGCGGTGGCGGGCGGGCTCACAGTCTCCTGCACCTCTCAGAGTAGGGGCCGCCATCACCATGGCCACGGCTGCGAATCGGCTCTGTGCCGACGGTTCGCGGGATATCTTGTGGCGCGTGAGTGTTGCGCTCGCGGCGGCGTGCGCCTGGCTGCTCCTGGGGTCGGGCTGGTCTGGCTGACCGCGCGTGCGCTCTGGCCTGGCTGGAGTGTAGCGTGGGAAGCGCGTGGGGAGGGGACCACCTAAGGGACTGATTACGGGGTTGCGTGGGGCGTCCTGAGTGGAAGCTGTTTACAAGGTGGGAGGGGCGTGTTAGGGAAAGCCGGTTACAGGGTGTATGGATGCGGGACATCCTGAGTGTAAGCTTATTACAGGGTGGGAGAGGAGTCCTGAGTGGAAATTGGCCAGAGCGGGAGGGTTGGCCTGCATAGGAATTGGGGCAGAGAATGGGGGAAGAGTCTATGCAGGGATGGTGTACCTAGTAGGTGCAAAATAAATAACTTGATTACTTGGGATAAGAAGTGTGAAGGAATGTCCAGAATTGGAAGGAATATGAATACATGGCTTTAGCAGAGGCTGGAGTTGGGAGTAGGTAAGCAGGAGAGGTATTCTTTGTTAAATTAGGAATGTATGCACTGTGGGACCAGATGAGGAGGTACTTCTTCAATGAAGTTGAAGTTACAGTTTTGCATCCATTCTGTGGAAGACAAATAGGATTAATATCCCTTTTAGAATAGTGCTTCTACCCCAATAGGACAGCCGTCTACCCGATATCCCAAGCTGAAAACTTGTGTTTTTAAGTCTTACTTATTCTTTACCACCTACATTATCAATCACCGATTCCCTGTAGATTGTATTTCACAAACAAATGTGGCTGCAGTTTTGTTTTGTTTTGTTTTGTTTTCCTTTTCTATTGCAACTGCCTGCCTTCAGACACTGACTGTAATCTTTGGCTGGGGCAATTGTGGTGGACTGCCTCCTGTCTCCTGTCTGGGTCTTGTCCCTCTGATCTATTTCATCAAGCCACCTTACAAACACAAGGGTGTTTTACTTTCCAAAATATAAATTCGAGTGTCACTTTCATGCTTAAAACCCCTCAGTATTCATTCTCTTATTCACTTATTCAGCAGTAAATCTTGTGCCTCTTACGTGGTGAGCATTGGTGATTCAGATGTGAATATGATGCATTGGTCACCCAATAAGGAGTGTATATCTAGTAATTGTAAACAAGTTACAATATACAGATGGCTCTCATAAAATGTATGCAGCTTTTAGATATTGCTATATCTATCAATTAAACCTAGAGAGACAAGTGTAAGTTGCTGTAAAATACAGTTGTGAAACTAAGTAAGATGCCCTCCCTGCCTCGCCCACTGCTGTGGTATTTAATGTGGCACCTGACTCTGGATTAATACAAACATTAATTCACTGATGTTACAAGATTCTGTAGTGGTATGTGAAGTTATTAAGAGTAACATTGAAGTTTATATCGCTGCCTGGACTGTGATCTGGGTATAAATATTAGTGATATATATCCTGTATGAAAAGATAGGATTTGCATAACTGAAATAGTTTAACTGACTTCATGATTGAGTGAATTTGTTTGTTATAGGTTTTGGGCTGGAGGATAGTTGCAAGTATTGTCTGGTCAGTGCTACTTCTACCCATCTGTACCACAGTATTTATAGTCTTCAGCAGCATTGATTTATTTCATCCTATACAGTGGCTGTCTGGTAAGTGATATTCAATTTGGAGAAAACAGATTTACAGGACCTACTTCTCAACATAAAAATTGCATTATGTTTCAAAAATTTTTTAAATTACTGCCTATATTGACATGGCCAAACATTCACTTTGAGGTAATCTTAAGGCATTCCCTTCTTAACATAAACCACTTTTTCATTATATAATAATATTAGTAAATCTGTTAGACCATGTATTATCGCATGAACAAAAAAACCATTAGAAGATCATGTAAATTAAAACTCAATTTTTGTCTCTTCTTTTTGACAACTTTATGAGATTGTCTTCTTAAGGAAGAGTACTGTTCCTTTTATCTAGTTAAAAATTATGGATAGAAAATATGACATCTCTTTGAAAAAGCCCATCTAAAATTAAGAATATTTTATTTCTATATTGTAGCTAATAATAAAGCAAGCTGAGAGAGAAAATAAGTAAAGAATTAAAGACTAAGGAACTTAGAGTTAAACACAAAGATTGATGAGGATCTGTCAGTTATTGCTATCTACTGTGTGCTAGGCACCATGCTAAGCACCTTAAGTATATTACCTCTTATTCCTACAACTACAACCCCGTGTAGTAGAGAGGTATTATCTCTACTTTATAAATGAGGAAACTGAGACTCAGGTTAAAGTCTTCAGAGACACACAGCTCAGTAACTGAACTAGGATTTGAATGTTGGTCTCTAACTTCGAAGCTTGTGTTTTTCCACTATGCCACACTAGAATTAAAAAAATAAAGAGAAATGTTGCCAGAATAGGTTTCGAAGTCTTTAAAGTCTTGCCTAAGCCTCGGAAGCACAAATATTCTTGAAATTCTTTTTATTTCCTCTCAACAACTATAACAGTAAATTTCTTTTGCTTTGGAAAGTGGGAAGTGTGTTAATTTAATTTTTCAGAAGGAAATGCCAAGCTTTGCTCTGTGGCCTTTGGAGAGATTGCTGCTAAAGAATTAAAGTCATGTTAAGTTTTTGTTGAGACATATCAATCATTTCTTGGATGAGTCCTACAGATCAGATGAAATTAAGCCATAAACCAGTGCAGGGATGGCAAGTATTTCTGTATCCACTTTGCTGGAATCTGCATCACCCATC
>NW_011888951.1:2707678-2807315 GCF_000151845.1 Pteropus vampyrus
AAAGAATTAAAGACTAAGGAACTTAGAGTTAAACACAAAGATTGATGAGGATCTGTCAGTTATTGCTATCTACTGTGTGCTAGGCACCATGCTAAGCACCTTAAGTATATTACCTCTTATTCCTACAACTACAACCCCGTGTAGTAGAGAGGTATTATCTCTACTTTATAAATGAGGAAACTGAGACTCAGGTTAAAGTCTTCAGAGACACACAGCTCAGTAACTGAACTAGGATTTGAATGTTGGTCTCTAACTTCGAAGCTTGTGTTTTTCCACTATGCCACACTAGAATTAAAAAAATAAAGAGAAATGTTGCCAGAATAGGTTTCGAAGTCTTTAAAGTCTTGCCTAAGCCTCGGAAGCACAAATATTCTTGAAATTCTTTTTATTTCCTCTCAACAACTATAACAGTAAATTTCTTTTGCTTTGGAAAGTGGGAAGTGTGTTAATTTAATTTTTCAGAAGAAAATGCCAAGCTTTGCTCTGTGGCCTTTGGAGAGATTGCTGCTAAAGAATTAAAGTCATGTTAAGTTTTTGTTGAGACATATCAATCATTTCTTGGATGAGTCCTACAGATCAGATGAAATTAAGCCATAAACCAGTGCAGGGATGGCAAGTATTTCTGTATCCACTTTGCTGGAATCTGCATCACCCATCCATCTTTTGATCTTGGCTGTTTCTTCACAATCTCAGAGCATTAAATCTAGAGCTGTTACCAATTTTTCTGAATTGGCAATTTAGATAAAAACTTATGGCCATTTTATGTCTGTTTATTTGGCCAAGCATTCTTTAATCCTAATAATACTTTCTCTCCAGTCTCATAAATTGGATTTGATTCTTGCCATTTTCTACATCAAATGTTACTTGTCCTCTTC
Organism: Pteropus vampyrus; assembly: GCF_000151845.1. Lineage (NCBI taxonomy): Eukaryota > Metazoa > Chordata > Mammalia > Chiroptera > Pteropodidae > Pteropus > Pteropus vampyrus. Next base: position 2,708,554 of record NW_011888951.1, read on the forward strand.
AATTTTTGCTTCACCTAGTGTTTTCGGAGAAGTTACACTCTTTCCTTACTTATTTCCAGTCACATGGATCAGTTCTTTGTTTTAGCTCAGTACAATGTTTAGATTTAATTGTGGATGCTTAATAAATTTTATTAATTTTAGTTAATGAATTATACTTTTAAAAATAATTAGTTTCATTACTAAGTGTTCGTCTGTTCAGCAGACATGTCCTTGTTTTTTTCTTGTTCATGATTTTAGGCATAATACATACATATTTTAAACTTTTGCCATAGTTTTGAAATGGAATATTGATTGTGGAACGACTCTAAAACATGAATGAATTAGTGTTTCACAGAGATATCATGATTTTTTTGTTTTTTCATTCAGCTAATTTAGATGATTTATGGATTATGCTATTTACAGAAATGTTACTTTTTTTAGCTATAGGAGCTAATTGGATTTATTAAGAGGAGATCTGAAAAATATTATTTACATTTTAAGAGGAGATCTGAAAAATATTATTTACATTTTAAAAAGAAACTTCGTTGATACATTACCAAATATGTACTTCTCTATTTCACATAATGAGATATGTTTTCACATGGTAGTATTTTGTCTGATGTTAACATCTGGATTATCTAAAAGAAATTCTAGTATAATTTAAGGGACCAGAGCTTGGTCCGAATAACTCACATTGTAGTTCTTAAGTGGATGTCCTATAAGACATGTCAGCAATATCTGAATAAATTCTTAAGGAAGAGAAGCTTTTAAAATTAAAATTAGAGTAGTGGTTCAAACCCTTTGTCTATGGCAGTATACTGAATATGATTACCCGACTGAATGAACTTTACTGATTCTTCTCTCTTGTGTTTTAGATTCTTTCAATGATCTATGTAGTTCCAGTGTAATCTTTTACCTCCTGCTGCTGTCAGTGGTAATAGTAATAATAAGTATTTTCAATGCGGAGTTCTATGCAGGTGAGTTTTCAAAAGTTAATCATCTTAAAATATCTGAATTTATTAAGTCAATAATAATGCATTTTGTGTATGAGTGTGTATAACAGGCTGTGTTTTGTGTCAAAGTTTTAAGTTTTACAGATGTATACAGAATTATATGCTTTGAATGTCTTAAAATTTGAGTACTAGTTTCTCTGTTTTAAAAAATATTTAGACCTTTTAGGACAAATATATGATTCCACTTATGAGGTACCTAGAATAGTCAAACTCATAGAGACAAAAAGTAGAATGACAGTTGCCAGGGGCTCTGGGCAGGAGGGGATGAGGAATTATTTAATGGGTGTGAAGTTTCAGCTGGGGAAGATGGGAAAGTCTGAAGATAGGTGGTGGTGATGGTTGTACAATATTGTGAATGTACTTTTGCTGCAGAACTGTACACTTCAAAATGGTTAAAATGAATAAACTTTGTTAATGTATATTTTACACACAAAAAAATTTAGATCTTTTAATGGTTCACAGCTTGTGTTAAAGTTGTGATTCAGCAGCTGTATTATAAAAATAATGCCTTTATGGGGTAGGAGATTAGGACCAGGTGATTTCTTAGGTCTTTCTCAAATATAAAAGTCTGTAATTCTAAGATTTTCTCAAAAACTTAAAAATATTTGTTTTGCCCTGGGAGAATCACCTGCTAGATTCCAGAGCTTTTTTACCCTCCTCAGTTTCTTTCCTCATTCTTCTTGCTTTTCAGATTCCTTGAGTCTGTCCTTAAGATACATACAATAAGAAGCATTTTCTGACAGTACTTGTTTTGCCTATAATATCGTTCCTCATTTTAGCTCTTCAGTAGTTTCTTATTAGATACGGTAAAAAATTTCAAATCTTCCAGATGTTATAATACATATATTCTTTCCCTTTGCTTTCCTAATCCCTCACTACTGGCTGATGGATCTTTTTCTGTTCAAACCTTCAAACCATGTTCAGAACTCCTTGGCTTACTGCGTGTGCTCTCACACTGCCCCTTCTGGCATTTCTGGTGGAGAGGGAAAGGTGATAGCAGCCTCTTCCCCAAAGTGTGAAGCACCTAAGTCCTCTCCCTTCACACTTAATTTTCTACCTCCCCAGTCTCTTCATTTTGAATATATTAGAAGAAAAATGCCTACATAGATAGGTTAGGGAACCCTGTGCTAGTTGTTTCAAAGGTCAGCATTCCTCACCTCACCCATACTCACCTCCCCAGCTCACTTCCAGAAAACGTCTTTGGATTACCATAGAGATATTAGAAATTCCCATACGAGCATTTATTTTTGTATTCAGTGTTGTCAATATTTACCTAGTTTGTGGTTATTTTTCACAGATGTTCTGTATAGTACCAATTTTGAAATGCTGAAATAAAGATAACTTGCTGGATGGCAAGCACTGTCTTCTTAAAAATATTATTAATTTTTTTATGGCACTTAGGATAGTGCCGTGGTAGGCCCTATTGGAGCTATCAGGAAATTTTAAAATGAAATGAAAAATGTTACTCTTACTATACAAGATGACTTGTATAGTTTAATAGTTTAGACTTCTACAGAAGGTGCTTTTTTTTACATACATCAAATATTTTTGATATTTTATGTTTGTTGAATTCAACAATTAAAAAAAAACATTCTATACATGGTGCTATACTAGGTTTCATCTCTAGATTTTTCAGTTTTTCTTTTTTTACATGCATCTCTTTGTATTTAATTTTTTTCAAATTATTTTAACTTAAAATTTTTACTAGGAATTTTTCTGCACTGTGTTTTACATTGACTCTCGGTTTCTTCCTGCCTTTCGGAGTATTTGTGCAAGGATGAGAGGGAATGGTGTAGGTCCTCCAAATTCATATGCTGCAGATTATAAAGCCACATTAATGTGTTTTGTTTGCAGTTGTGCCTTCTATTCCCTGCTCCAGACTGGCACTGATAGGGAAGATCATTCATCCTCAGCAGCTCATGCACTCTTTTATTCATGCTGCAATGGGAATGATGGTGGCTTGGTGTGCTGCAGTGATAACCAAGGGCCGATACAGTTTTCTTGTGGTTCCCTGCACCGATACTAAGAGGTAATATTAAATACATTTTTCTTCTAAGGAATCTTGTTTAGTTACTAAGCCAAAGATGACTTGTTAGTTTAATAGTTTATGGACATCGTTTGCTTTCTAGACTTCTACAGAAGGTGCTTTCTTTTTTTACATACATCATGTGTTTTTTATATTTTATGTTTGTTGAATTCAACAATTAAAAAAAAACATTCTATACATGGTGCTATACTAGATGCTGTTGGATTTGTAAGAGTGATTCACACTTAGGCTATAAGCTCCTTAAGAGTTGAGAACAACAGGGGAAATAAACCATGGATACAAATAGATGTAATAGAGAAATAGGAATGTGTGAGAAATAGGTTGTAATAGGAAAAAAGTGAGCTGTGCAGATAAAACCTTTGGGAGTTCAGAAAGCAGGGAGGATTCACACGTAGTTCCTTGGAGGAAGTAGCATTTTTTTTTTTCTTACGGATTTGTTTTTATTGGAGTATAAGAGATGGGTTGGGATGGGAAATACCCCATATTCTAATCTTCCTGGTTTAGTTTTTTTGGAACTTTTTCTTGGCACTGCTGCTTTGCTTGCCAGCAACTTCTTTAGGTCCACTGTCGACTAGCTTCTCCTTGGAGGAGAAATTCTTTTTCTTGGGAACACTTCTGTTTCCTTCCTCTTCAGGATCACTAACTGTTTCCTCCTTGGGGAAAGATTTCTTCCCCTTGGGAAGGCTTCCACTGCCAGCTGTTTCTTCAAGAACACTACTAACCAGCTCCTCCTTGGAAAAAGATTTCTTTTTCTTGGGTTTGGAGAAAGCAGAAACATATAGGTCTTTCTTTCCATTCTCCTGAGGAGCCAAGGAGGTGGCATTTAGGTTGGAGTTTGAAGGAAGACAGTATGGGAAGAATGAAGAAAGATAATTTAAATAATTATCACTACCCTCTTCAGTAGAGTACTGTCATAATTTTGAAACTAATGGAGTTCTTGTACACATGACATTAATAAAAATTGCAAGTTGATTGTGACTTTAAAAATCAGAAATGATTACTTAAGTAATCTTAAGTTCCTGTTCTCCACTGACTTTAAAACAGTGTTCATGAATACTACTGAATACTTGATTTTCTTTTGTACCCTAGCTATTATCATATAAGGCAATTTTTTTTTCCCTAATGGTGACACATTTTATTCAGTGAAAATGGTCCCCATGTGGGATTGCCCAGTTATCAGAGACAACACAGAGAGAAGCCCAAAGTTGTAGGCACCTCTATCAGGTATATGTAGTTTGTTTATAGTTCCAAGTGCAGTTTGCCAGCTTGTAAGCAGTTACTTACTACCACAGGGGACATTCTTACTCTTACCAGCTTTCCAAAGAACAGAGCTAGAGAGTTAAATAAGGGACAGAGTCTCGTATGTCAGGGAAAAGAGTTTTGGTAATCTTTTGCCCACACTTAACCTAAAACAAACCATTTCGTTAGAATTTTGGGCATTTCTTTAGTGATTAAGTCAAAGCTTTGCCTTTAGTAAATATGGAGCCTAAAACAGTGATGCGTCCCTGACTGTTGAATTAATAACCTGACTTTTTCCCTTCAGCTTCGATAGCCCTGTTGGACAAACCTGCTTAAATGAGTATCACCTTTTTTTCCTACTGGCTGGAGCATTTATGGGCTATTGCTATAGCCTCCGGTATTTTATTAACAACATGAACTATCTTCCATTTCCCATCATACAGGTAAGCTGTCATTTGAGAATTACCTTATGTTAGAATTTGGCAGAGTTAAAATTGCCTTGGCGTTTGTATGTATAACTGGCCTCACCTAATTAAAAATAGATTGTAGGACTGAGATTCTCAAAATGCCATTTGGAGAGGAGAGAGTTATTTCATGAGACTTGAGCATATATGTTTGAGAGCTGTAGCTGCCTTTCCTGCTCCCTCTCAGAATACTGCTTTGCTCCGTTCTTTCCCTCCCTGCTAGATAGTGGCAGTTGCTGTGACCTAGCAGGGCTGGGGGAGAATGAGGATGACATTCATGCAAAGTACCTCTGTGCAACTGCCACCTTCTTTTTGAACCTAAGAACTTCATGAACTTGAGGATATGCAAGTAAGTATAGAATATATCAGTAACCGTCTCAAATCCTTTTTAGAACAAGGTATGATATGTATAAATAAAAATTTCAACTGGCTTGATTGGAACAGTTTAAACTATCTTTTAGTAGATTTTTAAAAATCTGCTAACCAGGTAGGAGCTGTCTCTGGAACTCAGAACCACCTTCTCTGGCAAGAGAGAAAGAAATCATTTGAGATTCTTACTGCAGGATCAAGGCTCTCCCCAGGCTGTTCCCACTACGTCCTGACTGTGCTATTATTTGCTTCATTCCCACTGTGCAGGCTGAGGACTGGGCTTTGGAGCAAAAATATTAGAACCAGCCCCTTCCCACTAGAACCCAGTCTAGTGGAGAGAGAGGGATGTATAAACAAATCGTGTCATGAGGGTGTAAAGTTTGAGAGTGTGGTAGTTTAGAGTTCTCTTGGTGTAACTAAACATTTAACACGCTTGTTGCATTCATGAGAACAGTCTGATGAAAATACACATATAACAAGGAGGTAGTGCTCCCAGAAAAGGGTCTGGCCCTTATCTCCCTGCAGTCTGTAAGAGTATGAAGAAAAAGTCTGTTTTAGAAATTCTTTGTATCTTGTGAAGATGAATTAAAAATAGAGTGGTAGCTTTGCCACCTCAAAGTTTCACAAGGAGAAAAACTCCAAAATTTTGTATGGGAAATCATGTTTGGTCCAAATATAATTAAGAATATAGAGAATTAAGAAAAGAAAATATTCAAGAAAAATAAGATACCCCCAAATCTGTTGCTCCTCTGTGGACCTCAGTTGAAAGTGACCATTTATTTAATATCACAGATGTACAATAATGTGAACATAGGAGCAGTCTAATAATTGACAGTGCTAATAAATTACTGTTTTCTACCACATATTGTCAAATTTGTAAAATTTGACTCCTCAAATTTTTTGTGATTTCTTTTGTTAAAATTTTAGATTTGTTTTTATACCCTAGAAGTTTATTGTATTATGGTACTATTCAGCTTTGGCTTCAGGTTCAACTTTGGCAGAATGTTGAATTTTAACATTTGGCTATTTGGTATTCGGCCAAAACATATTTTGGGGGCATCTCTTGTAACCATGAGTGTACAGTGGTGTTTGGTCTACACAGTTGGGTGTTGTTATCCAGACTGGGGTTGTTGGTGCAGGAATTTTGCTGGATGGGTGCAGTGGAGTATGGAGGTAAGGATTTTGGCAAGAATAGTTGAAATGATGGCTTTTTGTGCTTTGGACCATAGTTTCTCATCCATCAGGTTCATAACTGTCTGTGTTTGCCTTGCTGGGTACACTCACTTTCCCAGAAGCCTGAGGGGAAAGAAAGACACTATACCTTAGCTTGCTTTCTTTAGTCCTAAGAGCATGGTGCACAGTGTATAGTCTTCTCTTGTGTGCTTTAAGTTGCTAAGGGAAGCAGGATTGATGGTCAGGAAATTACAAGTTTGATGTGAGAAATCAGGCCCATTCCTTCTGAACCTGTATAAATTGATGTGATGGTTTAGCCTTTTATTGTTTTTTTTAACAGCCATGCCGACCAGAGATTGTTAGATCTTAAAAAATTTTTTTACAGCAATAGCAAGTATTATTATTATCATTTTATTATCATCAACCTTATTTTTTGGTGCTGCCTGTCAGCCATCTTCCCAAGAGTATAATAGTATAATTTTTTACTATAAAATATTCAAATACTATAGGGAAAGTAAAAGTTCCCTTTGGCTACTCTGGTCAGTCTCCATCTTTGCCTTAGAGATAGTGACTGGTTTAGTATATGTTCCAAACCCTCCACTGTACATTTACATATGTATGTATCTGTGACACCATATATTTTGTGGGGTGGGTTTTTCATAAATTGTTTTACACTGTACATATTCAGTAACTGCTTTTTCATGTAAAAATATGAAAAATTAGATCTTTTAAAAGATATATTAGATTTTTTTTTTTTTAAACTTGCTACACAACTAAAACCAGCTCCATTGCCCTTATCAAATTCTTAATGACAGGGAAAATCAGGATGTTAGCGTGAAATAGGGGATGAAGAAATGGATGTGCACCAAGACAGGTGCTCTAGGCCAACAAGACTTTGAAAGTATTAAATAAGGTTGATAGATCCTGGCACATGGTAAACATTCAGTAAAGGGTAGCTCAGAGCCAAACCACAGAAGAAACCCAATAGGGAATTGAAAAACACTTGAATTTCAGAGCAAGATGAGTGCATATAGCTATTCTCTGCATATCTGCTGAAATGTCTGTACACTTGTGAGTAATGGTTAAAGCGAGAGCTGCAGTGGGAATAGTACAGAGACTTTGCCCTTTTTATTGGGGTGGATTGAAGGGAAAAGGTGTTAACATCCAGGGACTGCATAAAATAATGCAGTTCCACATCTTGTACTTTGAAAATATTTGAATAAGCCAGTATATTTGAAGTTGTACAGTTAGCGACTGAGTATTCATATAGGCTGCATTTTGCGAGATACTGTAGGAATCTGCATACATGGTATGAAGATGTAACTTCTACCTAAGTACTATAGTTTTTTGCTGTTCTTTAACTTCTGAAATTTCATAAAGAAGGATGTCCTAAATTATAACAAGCACAAAAGAATACATATATTCTTACATATACATAAATGTAGTAATACAATTACAAAAGAATTTGGAAAGTTCATCTTTTGTTCATTAGGTTTTCTTAGATTTCTAATAATTAAAAAAAATTTTTTTCCGTTGGCATTTTTTGAGCAGGAATGGGAGAGGGGTAAACTCTTGTTTCGCAAAAGCGTAGTTTTTTTTCAGAAAAAAGTTTTATATTTTTTCTTGTTTCTTTTGCCTTAGATTGATAGAACTGGGAAGTTCCCATTAAGAAACTATTTAGTTGGTTCAGCCTTATCTCACAGATACTAGATAGGAGATATGACTTGCTCAGTGTTGTACAGAAAGAAAAGCACTAGAACTCAGGTCTCTTGATCACTAGCCTAGTGTCATCTTCACTGCCTCCTATTTTTCTGCAAATAGCATTTAAAAAAATTTAATGTAGAGGCAATATATATTACCATTAAGATTGCAAACTCTGAAGACAGCCTATCCGGATTAAAATCTCAGATTTTCCTTTTGCTAGTTGGAAACATTGGTTAAGTTACTTAATCTCTCTGTGCCTCCTTGTTTTTCTCATGTGTAGGTTGGGGATAATAATAGAATCTCCTTCATAGGGTTCTTATGAGGTTTAAATGGATTAATGTATGTAAAGCGCTTACTTAGAACAGTACCTGGTCCACAGTAAGCACCCAAAGAATGTTAGCTGCTATTGTTACTGTGATTTTTATACTTCACTTCCATAGTCTTTACTATAAGTATAGATTGATATTGTTAATCTTTTCATTTCTGATCTCATATCAGTGAGATAATATATTAAACATTTAAAATCAGAAATAGTTCATGTTTTGCTTCTAGAATAAACTTTGTCTTTTTATGCAATGATTATGTTTTATATGTGGACCGTTACAGTTATATGCTTGCTTTAGAATGAAGTAGGACCCCTGTTTGGGAATGTTACTTGATTCTGTTTTTCTTTTCCCACAGCAATACAAGTTCTTGCGCTTTAGGAGATCCCTGCCCTTATTGGTTAAACACAGTTGTATGGAATCACTGTTCCTGATTAGAAATTTCTGCATCGTGTATTATTTTCTTGGTAAGAATTTCTGCTTTTTGATAGTGTATTTGTTAGGTGATAGCTCAGAAAATGTCAGTTGCAAAGTCATCGTTGTTTTTGTATGTTTCCTATACTTGTAGGTGTGTGATTAGCCTAACTGATTTATCATTTAGATTGTCAAAAGTATTTCATTAAGGGAAAATCTTGTTAAAGAAAATGTAGTATATACATATAATGGAATATTATTCAATCTTAAAAAAAGAAGGAAATCCCATCATGTACTACAACATGGATGAACTTTGAGGACATTATCCTAAGTGAAGTAAGCTAATCACAAAAAGACAAATACTGTATGATGGTACCTAGAATAGTCAGACTCTTAGAAACTGAAAGTAGAATGCTGATTGTCAGGGACTGCTAGGAGGGAGAAAAGGGGAGTTGTTCAATGGGTACAGAGTTTCAATTTTGCAAGAGGAAAAAGCTCTGGAGATCTGTTGCACAAGGCACATATCCCACTTAATGGTTAAAATAATAAATTTTATGTGTTTTTTGCCCACTTAATGGTTAAGATGATAAATTTTATGTGTTTTATAACAATAATAAAACGTATTCTTTAAAAAAAGGAAAATATTGTATGGCATTTGATCATTACTCTGGAAATAGCATACTCCTTTTTATAAGTTTATAACTTAGTACAAATACAATAAAAATAGCCTATTGCTAAGGGAACCTTGCAGAATTTATTAACATGAATATAAGTACAAAAATACAGCTTTTTAAATATAATGCACAGTACAAGTTGGATAGAAAACATTAATTTCAGTAGCAACACATAATAATATAAATAAAATCCAAAACTCTAACATATTGTTTTCAGACTATAACTTTTTCTGATCCAAATTTTTCCTATGAATGTAATTTTACAAAATTGTTCTCACTGTGTATAAGCCATTTTGTTGTCTACTTTTTTCAGTTGTAGTTTATATTATCCATATTTTTTAAAATAGCAATTTTTTAAAATTGTCATTCTAATGTTAACGTTTTGTTGTATTAACCTACTACAATTAGCCTGGCTGTTCCCCCATGTAGGCATGCCTCATTTTACCATGCTTCATTGTACTTCACAGATGTTGCGTTTTTTGCAAATTAAAGGCAAGACCTTCCACCAGCAAAATGATTACCACTCTGTTGCAGTACTCTATTGTGTTACTCTGGAACCAAACTATAATATCTCAGAGGTGTGCCTGTAGTCGTACATTGGGCTGACATAGCAGCCATGTCAACATTTCCATGGGCAGCTGTTTCTTCAATGACTCCGTTTATGTTCCACTAAAATTTTATTTCATGTGCTATCACTTTTCTTTGTAGCACTTTGGTCTTTTTTGGCTAGTTTCCTCTTTTAAGTTATTCATTTTTATAAAATGTCATGTGGGTTTATCATGGCAGGCAAGGAAGCAACACAACTACATGCTTTGTTGTCTGTGCTGAACTGAATAACTGATGTGAGTGACCAATCACCAAGAGACTTTTTTTCTTTTTCATATTAATTTATTTTCTAATTATAGTTGATATACAGTATTATATTAGTCTTAAGTGTACAACATAGTGATTAGACATTTATATACCTTACGAAGTGGTCACTTATATAAGTCTATTACCTACCTGATGTCATCCATAGTTATTACAGTGTTATTGACTATATTTCCTATGCTATACTTTACATCCCTGTGACTGTTTTTATAACTGGCAATTTGTACCTCTTAATCCCTTTCACTTTTTTCACCCATCCCGCTAACCCTCATCCCATCTGGCAACCATCAGTTTGTTCTCTGTATCAATGAGTTTGTTTTGTTTGTTTGTTTATTTTTTAGAGTCCATATATAAGTGAAATCATGGTATTTGTCTTTCTCCACTTAGCATAATACCCTCTAGGTCCATCCATGTTGTCACAAATGGCAAGATTTCATTCATTCTTTTTATGGCTGAGTAATGTTCCATTATATATATATTTGTCTTTATTTGTCTATTGATAGACACTTAGGTTTCTTCCATATATTGGCAATTGTAAATAATGCTACAATGAGTATAGGAGTGTGCATGTCTTTTTGAATTAATGTTTTGGATTTCTTCAGATAAATACCCAGACGTAGAATTGCTGGGTCCTATGGTAGTTCTAGTCATAATTTTTTAAGGAACCTCTATACCGTTTTCCATAGTAGCTGCACCAGTTTACAGTGCACAAGGGTTCTCTTTTCTTCACATCCTCACCAACACTTATTGTTCGTTGATTTATTGATGATAGCCATTTGACAGGTGTGAGATAATATCTCATTATGGTTTTAATTTGTATTTCTCTGATGATTGTGATGTTGAACACCTTTTCATATGCCTGTTGGCCATCCCTATGTCCTCTTTGGAGAAATGTCTGTTCAGGAACTCTGCCTATTTTTTAATTAGATTTTTTGTTTTTTTGGTGTTATGAGTTCCTTATATATTTTGGATGTTAACCCCTTATCAGATGTATTATTGGCAAATATCTTCTCCCATTCAGTAGGTTGTCTTGTTGGTTTCTTTTGCTGTGCAAAAACTTTCTAGTTTGACGTGGTCCCATTTGTTTATTTTTTCTTTTGTCTCCCTTGCCCAAAGAGACGGTTCTAAAAAATATTGCTAAGAGCAGTGTAAAATCTACTACTTATGTTTTCTCCTAGGAGTTTTATGGTTCATGTCTGACTTTTAAGTCTTTAATCCATTTTTTCCTTTCAATTTTAATTTGAAAAAATTCAAAAAACATTTATTTATTTTTGGCTTTTAGGCATTTTAATTTTTCAGTTACAGTTGACATTCAATATTATATTAGTTTCAGGTGTATAGCATAGTGGTTAGACAGTTATGTAAATTACAAAGTGATTCTCCCCCCATAAGTCCAGTAAACACTCGTTTCCATGCATAGTTACTATAATATTGACTATTCCCTATACTGTACTTTATATTTTATATCCCTGTGACTCTTTAATTCATTTTGAGTTTATTTTTGTAAATGGTGTGAGAAAGTGGTTTAGTTTCATTTTTTTTGCATGTATCTGCCCAGTTTTCCCCATACCATTTATTGAAGAGACTGTCTTCACCCCATTGAATATTTTTGTCTCCTTTGTCATAGATTAATTGGCCACATAGGCGTGGGTTTATTTCTGGGCTCTGTTCTGTTCCATTGACCTGTGTGTCTGTTTTTATGCCAGTACCATGCTGTTTTACTATTTGTCCTTGTAGTATAGTTTGATATTAGGTATTGTGATACTTCTAACTTTGTTCTTCTTTCCTAAGATTGCCTATTTGGGGTTTTTTGTGGTTCCATATAAATTTTAGAATTATTTGTTCTAGCTCTGTAAAAAATGCCGTTGGAATTTTGAATAAAGTAGCATTAATCTGTACATTGCTTTGGGTTGTATGGACATTTTAACATGTTAATTCTTCCTTATCCATGAGCACGGTATGTACTTCCATTTATTTGTATCTTTATTTTCTTTCTTCGATGTCTTATAGTTTTCTGAGTACAGGTCTTTTACCAGCTTAGTTAAGTTTATTCCTAGGTATTTTATTCTTTTTGATTCAATTATAAATGAGATTGTATTCTCCATTTCTCTTTCTGATAGTTTGTTATTTGTGTATAAAAATGCAACTGATTTTTGAATATTAATTTTGTATCCTGCTACTTTACTGAATTTATTTATTAGTTCTAACAGTGTTTTGGTGGAATCTTTAGGGTTCTCTCTATATAGTATCTTATCGTCTACAATAGTGACAGTTTTACTTTTTCCTTTCCATTTGGATGTTTTTGATTTCTTTTCTTTGTTTGACTTTTTGTGGCTAGGTCTTCCAATACTATGTTGAATAAAAGTGGTGAAAGTAGACATCCTTGTCTTATTCCTGATCTTAAAAAAAAGTTTTTTAGCTTTTCACCGTTGAGTATGTTAGCTGTGGGTTTGTCATATATGGCCTTTATTATGTTGAGATATGTTCTCTCTATTCCCACTTTGCTGAGAGTTTTTATTATAAACGGATTTGGATTTTGTCAAATGCCTTTTCTGCATCTATTGATAAGATCATATCATTTTACCTTTCATTTTGTTTATGTACTATATCATGCTAATTGATTTGCTGATATTGAACCAACTTTGTATGCCAGGAATAAATCCCACTAGATCATGTGTATGATCTTTTTAATGTATTGCTGAATTTAATTTGCTGATATTTTGTTGAGAATTTTTGCATTTGTGTTCATTAGGGATGTTGGCTTATAATTTTCTTTTTTTGTAGTGTTTTTGTCTGGTTTTGGTATCAGGGTAATGCTGGCCTCGTAAAATGAGTTTAGGAGCCTTCCCTCCTCTTCATTTTTTTGGAATAGTTTGCAAAGGATAGGTATTAATTCTTTTTTGAATGTGTGGTAAAATTCAGCTGTGAAGACATCTGGTCTAAGACTTTTGTTTGTTGGGAGTTTTTTGATTCCTGATTTGATTTGTTAGTAGTTATCCATCTGCTCAGATTTTCTGTTTCTTCTCGATTCAGTCTTGGAAGAGTGTATATTTCTAGGAATTTATCCATTTCTTCCAGGTTGTCTAATTTGTTGGCATATAATTGTTCATAGTATTTTCTTGTAATCCTTCAATCACCAATGGACTTTGAAAAAAGATATGTGATTGGTCACAGATCATGGTGTGCATCTATTATCTACATACTGATTTGTGTACTAAAAATCTAGAATACTGTATTCAGTTGCTCACAGTTACTGTGCTGTGGTAACTAAAATTTCAATTGTGTTGTTGGGGATTGGTTTAGTAACCAAACCATGATAACTGAAATATCTACTTATCAGAACTACAAAGCAAGGACCTCTTGTATTTAGAAATTATTCTCTTTACTTGCCCATTCCTAATCAGTCTAGCATTTTGACTGAGGTCTTGGTGTCTACTTGGCTGTCTCATCAATCTCATATTCCAAAGCATGATTAAGGTTTGCTTTATTAATTTTTTATGTTCATAATGTTGTATTCTTCCCTCTCAGGTTATATTCCTAAAGCTTGGATTAGTACTGCTATGGACCTTCAGATAGATGAGTAAGTGCGCTATGAAAAGTCTAATTTTAACTCTCTTAGATGTTTTCATCCTTTTAGATGTTTGTTTCTTTCCAGATGTTTTGTTTGATTTAGCCTTTAAGATCTTTAAAAACTGTATTCATTTTTGAATATACATAATTCACATAACTTAAAATTCCAGTGGTATATAAAAGGGTATATTTTGCCTCTGTCTGCACTCGTTACTCTCCTAGAAATAAACAATGATAATTCATATTTTGTTAGATACAGCTTTTATATTATGTAAAAGGGTATACTTTAGTTGCATGGACATGCCTCTCATTTTTCTTCTCAATAATCATTCTGTGCTATGCTGGGCTAGACAACTATAGTGCTATAGCATTATTCTTATTTTTGCCTATGAGGAAACCAAAATTAAGCAGGGTCATGTGACCAATAGAAGATCATAAGTGTCAATCAGATGGCAGCACTGGGGTGTATTCTAGTTATTCCCCATGTACTTTGCACATAGATAAAGCCTTAATCTTTATTTGGCAGATAAATCTAAATTTCTGTTAGTGTTTGTTCTTTTAATTATTAGTTATTCCACTGTGAGACTTTTTGTATCATACATGGACTTCACTAATACCAGTTTTGGGGAGTGGGAATATTGGCATATATAGGTGTCTCTGAGATGTTAGTTTCTACAGTGTGTATTTCTAACTTTTAAAAGTTCCTAGGTAAATCTTAGTTTTATCTTCTGCTTAATTACTAGATATGAAACCAAATGCATGGGTCATTTATTATGTTAGCCCAGATTTTAAACTGGATCAAATGGAAAGAGAAAAATACTAATGATATTTGATAGACATTTAATATGCCTTTTTTTTTTTTTTTCCACCAAAAAAAATGTTTTGTTTGTATGGCAAAGTGCCTGATTTTCTGTCCTTAATGTATGCCAGAACATCAGTAAATGTTTACTTAAAAGCTGAAAATAACTTTATTTATTGCACCCCTACTCCACAAATAAATGTCAAGTACTATGCTGGGCACTCCTAACATAAAGTGTTTTAAATCTCATAATAGCCCTAAGAGGTAGAATAGAGATTATGCCTCTATTATATGGATGAGGAAACTGAGAATGAGATAGGCCAAGAGATTTATGTAATCATGACACATCACTGGCAGAGTCAGAGGTTCAAATTCTGTTTTTACCATCGCTCCTTGTGTGATTGTAGTTATGATGGCTTTGCTAATTGACTTAATCAAGGTTTTGGTAAGGTAGCATTTGTTTTATTTATCATTCTAACAGTTTCTTAAGTTATTTTAAAAGTAAAGATTGTTATTTTTAGGTAGAACTATGTGCTTTTAACTACTGTGAAACTGTTTATAGGATATACAGATACAGGTGAAATCTGGTTCAAGAGAGGTGCTAGTCATGTTGAATGAGTTTTAAATATCAAACTATAAAGCAACAATAATAAAATTTTACCTAGCCTGTAGGGGTATACTTGTAGGTGTGGCTCATTCTTGGAACATGAGAAACCAAGTCCAGTTTAGGTCTACTGTTCCCTGTGGGCTTCCTTATGTACTTCATTAGAAAGTATTACTGAAAGTATTCTAGGGTACAAAATGAGAGGAGTCTGTCACCATTATTATTTACAAATAGGGTTTATTTTTTTTCTCAGTGTTGAGTCTCAACTCTGTTAAATGCTTAGAATGTATTTTTCCCTTAGGATTAAATAGTAATTTCTGCTTTCACAGGCAATTTCATAGGCCTCTTGACACTATGAGTGGCCTCTTGAATCTCTCATTACTCTATCATGTCTGGTTATGTGGTGTCTTTCTCCTGATGACTTGGTACATCTCATGGATACTCTTTAAAATCTATGCCACAGAGGTGAGTGTTGAGTTTTTTGTTAATACTTTTGTGCTTTGGAGTGTACAGGTTTACTTTTAGTAGAGCAGTGATCAACATGATATTATACACAAAACTATTTTGGTAAAATGAGTTTTGGTTTCTTCTGAGACTTCATTAGAGATGTATCATTTGTAACCATCATTTACTTTTTTTTTTATGAGGAACAGTGTTGGTATTCTTAATTGTTGGCAACTAAACTGAATGGACTGCTAGTGGTACTAACTATGCTTTATCTATAGGCTAATTCTCTAAAGTTTTCCATTTCTCTATTGACTACATAGTAGGTGGGCTTGAATTTAAAAATTATTTTTATTTGCTTTATATTTAAAATAATAAGGCAATACAATATTATTTGAATGAAATTTAAAAAATTTATATTGAAGAAATGTTTTTAAATGAATAGGGATCGATTACACTGTCTTTATCATCCAAGTGTTTATCTTGGGCAGTGAGTGTTTCTGTTTCATTTTACCATCTCTGCAGGTTTGTATCCTTCAAAGGATCTTTGTTTCTAAAATTTATTTCAAAAAAGTAATTAATTAAATAAAATAAAATGTTTCTATTGGATCCAGAGATGTAATAAAATAGGGAGAGTAACATTTTAGAAAGTAGTATGTTTGAACATGTATAACTTTAAAATAACCTATTTTTGCAATGAACACTAAAGATGTCAGTTTGGTAGTATTGTCTCCCTTTATAATAAATTCAGTTAGCACTTACCAAATGTAATCAAGTCATGAAAATAATAGTTTTTATAGTCTTTGTATTTAATTATATTTGATAGGCTCATCTGTTCCCTGTTCAGCCACCATTTGCAGAAGAGTCAGATGAATGCCTCCCAAAAGTTTTAAATAGCAATCCTCCCCTCATCATAAAGGTACCAGAACTGTTTATTTTATATCTTTACATAGTCTTCTCTGACTTATCTTATGGAGAAACTTAATATCTAGCATATTTAGGTATTTAGATAAAATTTTCAAGGGCTTAGAATAATACTGGTATTATAAAAATTACCTACCATGCTACATTGAATGCTATTTACTTTTTTAGTTTTTTTCCAAGTGACTAAAATACAAGTATTTATTGCAATGTATATATATAAGCCAAGCTAATTCTATATTTAGAAGAGATATAAAAATATTTCCAAGCATGAAATATGCTGATATCCAGCTATATGCATTAGCTTTTCATAAACTCCTCATGGTAGCTAAACAAGCAATGTTGGTTTTTATATTTTTATCACTGGATCAAGACGTATCTGTACTCATGTAGTATTGTTGGCTATTGTGATCAGAGGTAATGTTTGGTAGTGTGTAGAGACATTCAGTGAACTCTCTTAAAATGTGAATAACGATAATGATCCTAAAACAGATTTTAATAAAAATAATTTAAAGAAGTTGCAATATATTTAAAAATCAAACTAAGTGAGAATAAATTGTTTTGACTTAAATTGTATTTTGAAATTTTGGAGTAGATCTACAATATATGTGATCTTATTAAGAGGTCATCATAATACTTAAAGAACCAAAATAGTTAGAACCCATAGTTTCAATTATACTCTGGAAATGTTATAAACTAATAAGAATATGAATCATTGAGGCTCTGATTACCTTTTTAAATGTCGATTATGACTAATTTAATAGATAAACAAAACATCAGTAATTCACTTGGTTATTTCACAGATCTTTATTTAGTGGACATTATACTTAGGGTATAATGATGAATAAGATGTAGCACAGGCATATATACAAAATAATGCAAATTTATTATGTTAAATACAGTGGGGAGTACTTATTCTACTTGAGACCAATATAAGAAAGGTTCACAGAGAAGTTGATGTCTTGGATGATGAGTAAAGAGGTTTTCCAGGAAACAAAATGAAGATTTTTCAGTAAAAAAGTGTAGTAGACACTATGTGTCTACTGTATGGCTAGGCATTGCATTTGAATGTGGTAGCAAGACTTTGTTCCTGCCTTATAGATTGGTGGGTGGAACCAGATGAGACAAGTAAACAGACAATTATAATAAATTATGTTAAGGGTCACATTTGAGAACTGTGTGAGTATATGTTAGTGCAGGAGAGGCCAGGAAAGTACCAGGAGGAAGTGATGTTTAAGTTTCCCACTACAGAGGAGGGAAAGAAATCGGAGAGTTCTGTAGTTTCTCGTAGCTGGAGCCTGTTAGCGGGTTAGCCTTTACTGGGTACAGGCAGGAAAGTTCTGGAAGTCTAAAAAGGAAGGTTAAAAGTTATTTTCTTTATGGAAAGTTTCAACTAATTTCCCCTTAGATATATAATGCTGAGCCCTGTTAATAAATAGGGTTTTATATAAAGATTTAAAAAAATTAAATAAAATTTTTTTTCTTTCAGTATTTGGCCTTGCAGGACCTGATGTTACTTTCTCAATATTCTCCCTCACGAAGACAGGAAGTTTTTAGCCTTAGCCAACCAGGTATTGCTAAAGTAATAGACCTAATTAGACATGTGTGTGCATAATGTGTTCTACCTAAGTTTATGTGAGATAGGTATAACTAATAAAATATTGCATATGAGTGAGTCCATTAAATGAAGTTTTGATTTAAATCTTATAAAACTAAGTGTTTATATTGTTGTGGTTAGATGTTATGTCATCTGGAAGAGCATTTTAAATTTTTTATATTATTTCCTTTAGCCCTCTGGTTCCTTTAACCTGAATAAATTATAAGGTAGATTGACAATTTTAGAGCAGGAAAGCACAGTTTAAGAATCCTAAAAGTTTTAATGTTACAAGGGGTCTTAAAAATTAGGTATTATAATCTCTAGATGGGGACCTAAGTCTCAGAGAGATTAAGTGGCTTAAATAAAAATATCAGAGTTCGAATAAATTCTGTCATTTAACTCCAAGTGCAGACCTCTGTCCTCCTGCCATGCTACCCTGCCTCCCTTAAAAAAATAGTAGATAGAAACTAGATTTGATGGTGACCCAAGGATACTCTTGACAACTCTGAAACATTTCTTCACTGTTACTTGCCAAACTCTTCAAGACTGTAATTGTGCCAGTGCTCTGCTGTATTCCTAGAGGGAAAGCATCCCAGCCCTAGGCACCAGTGGGGAACAGAGAACTGGAATAGCTTTTCATCTACTCTCTACTCAGCTCTTCATTATTTGCTAAACTTGCCAATTCCCAGATTATAAAATAAACCTTCTGTAGTTAAATGTTGCATGGAAATGAAATCCAGTTATATAATAATATAAATAATTGGAGCCACTCCCTTTTTAGTAGCATGGAAAATCCAGAGCTAATGCTCTAGAGAATAACTGTAGCAATACTTTTCTATCAGACTTAGGTTCACTTAGGAATTTTCTATACATTAAATATTTTCACCAGATAGTCAAGTAAACTATAAAAGGGTGGTATGTTCCCAGCCAATGAACTTGCATTCAGGGGCATATTAAAATTAACGGGACCATTCTTTAATTCCCTAGTGGTACAGAGTCATAGCAGTACAGAACATCTTGGGGCCTACTGATGAAGTGTTCTGTTTATTTGCAATTTAAGTGGTATTCCTCTTGAGTTGTAAATGGAGGAAATGTTTAATGAGGGATCTAAGTAAAGAGAGAATGATTATTTGGCACCCAGGATGGGGAAACCAGTTTCAGTGGATTCCTCTGCTATTTTCAACACATAGTGAAACATGGTTGATTTTTACATAACAGCTCTAGGAGATAAAAGTCTTAGAAAATCCAAAGATAATGAGAAGTGAGGGAATAAGAGTGTGGATCACAGTAGTTTAAAAAATCAGATATGTAAAGTCTCCAGGTATAAAGTATGATCATTACCAAATAATGTGTGACTCCTACAGATGTAATAGCAAATAGGGACTATTATACAAATAAAAATGTAAGAGCACAGTGGATCAGACACAACAGTTTAGAGGTCATCGGGGACCATGGAGTGCATCTCATTAGACATGCTAGTGTTCATTGTGTTAGTCTTCAGTCTGTTTAATACTGAGGTAATAAAGTAACCTTGGGCTTTTTATTCAAGCTATGCTCAAGTGTTTGGCTTTATTTTAGGGATTAGTTAGGGAGGCTTTTTATGGTAAAATAGCAACTTTTTGCTTGTAGACTTTTGGGAAAATTATTTCATCCAAATATTTATTGAACTCCTGCTGTGTATTAGATGGCGTGAGTATAAATCCTCATCCTGAACTGAGAAAAGTGGGCCCTGATGCAAAGTGTAATGCAGCATTTCTTTTGATTTTTCTCCCCATTTTGAGAGGAGACTGTATGATGATCTACATTTAAAACCTGGTGTTTGTACCTCCTTAGGCGGACATCCCCACAATTGGACAGCCATTTCAAAGGAGTGTTTGAATCTTTTAAATGATATGACTCAGAAACTGGTTCTTTACCAAGAAGCTGCTGCTACGAATGGGAGGGTAATGTCTTCATCATACTCAATGGAACCTAAGAAATTGAATTCTCCAGGTAACTCCTTGTACTACTAAGAGTGGGGAAAGCAATTGCATTTTACTTCTTGAGTAAGATGACAGTAGTTAATGTAAAGAAATGTATATGAATGTGAGGTATATAATTTTGGGGAAAATCC
The DNA here is from genome assembly GCF_000151845.1 of Pteropus vampyrus. Taxonomy (NCBI): domain Eukaryota; kingdom Metazoa; phylum Chordata; class Mammalia; order Chiroptera; family Pteropodidae; genus Pteropus; species Pteropus vampyrus. The sequence goes on from NW_011888951.1 coordinate 2,728,871, forward strand.
AATATATGGGCTATCGTATTGAACCAAGAAAAAGACCTGGGTATCATTGTAGATTGAAAAATATTAACTCCAGGGTGGTGGTGGTAGTAAAAAGGCTAACAAAATGTCGGTCACCAAATAGAAGACTTTAGCTTACTCTAAATACAAAGCCTGGTGAATCTTTACAGGTAATATTGGATGCTGTTCTTATTGCTGTGTCTCAGAGATGAAAAGTTGCTAGACAATGTCCAGAGAAGAGCAACTAAAATAACTGAGTGATTTGGGGGTGGGAGCATCACATTCATTGTTAGAAGATTGCCTAATATAATGTTAGTACTCCTTCAGTTTGAAAGATGAAAATTGACAGCAAGAAGTACAGTGGAGGAACTTACGCTATTTCACCAAATCACTTAAGTAGAAAATGCTTATGAATGAAAGACTGATAAAGCACTTAATGCTTAGATGCCTTTAGGAGCCAGGCCTTTCATGAAAATGGGCAAAACTGGCTAGGTGAGGATGGTAGCAAGCCAGAGAGCACAGGTTTCATCTAAAGGGGGAAGCTATGGGTTAGCTTTAGTCTGTTCCCATGAGGGAATTTGGACCCAGTATCTGAACTTGTGGTCTTTTTTTTTTCTTTCTTTCTTACTTTTTTTTTTTTTTTAAAGAGAGAAGCCTGAAATCTAAAAAAACTTTTATGTGAAATCTTCCATTTTTTCAATGTCAGCAACTAATCTTGGTATTTAAAAAATCCCTATATGGGCCAAAGCAAACACTTCTGTGTTTTTGCCTTCATTATTCTGGAGTGACCACATACTAAAAACAAATATTATAATTGAAAATGATCGAAATAAGTCCACGAATGTCAGGTTTTAAAAGATTCTAGAGCGTTTCAGATGTTATCAACTTTCAGATTAGCATTTATTTATTGAACAAACAGTTACTGAATGCCTCTTACATACCAAGCAATGTGCTGGAATCAAGGGAATCAAAGATTAGGAAAATGTTCTTAGAACTAACCTTTTAGTGGGAGACACACAAATGATGACAGTGTAACTACTAAAAGTAAATCTGTCAAAAAGGAGCCTGAATGGATAAGATGATGTTTGATAATAAAAGAAGGACTTTTATGATCTAAAAAGGAGTTTAGATTTTATCCCATAGGGATATAGAACCATTAGAGAATTTTGAATAAGTTAATTTTATCAAATTAGCACATTACAAAGTTCATTGTAATCTTAGGTTGGAAGGATGGATCATGGGTCTGACCAAATGAGTTTTTCATTATTTTAAATTGTCATATCCTATCACACAGACAAAATTTGCCTTTAATTTTGAGGACTTACTGCAAAACTTAAAAAAACCTCAGTCTTAATTTTTAAATTGATTATTCAAAGATTTGTAATTGCCACTAACTCTTAAAATGTCATATAATGAAGATATGGTACTTTAAATGTATAATGTCTTATGGTGGTTTTATTAAGAATATAGAATATTAGTGTGATTTATTTGTCTTTGTGCCTTGTACTGGAGTGGCAGGAAAAATGTTCCTTTGTTTTTGAACAATAGGCTCTAAGTAAATTGATAGTTATAATTTGTGAAGAAGCTGTTTACAGATCAGATTTGTAGGGTCAGTTGTGTAGATATTCTGGGCAAATTAGTCTTTGGTATGATTTCTGATAACTTGAAAGAACCCTGGGGAAAATGGGATAAGGTTAGCACTCTCTGTTTGTCCATTTTCACAGTACGAACTTGGTTATGTTTAGCCAAGTAATAGTTACAGTAGGAGCATGTGATAACACTAGAAAGATTCTAATGCAATAATTAAAGTTGTTGCCATATAAAAATAAAATATAAATTGATGAGTTTATTCAGAACAACTTAGAGTTGGAGAAACTGACCTTGAAGATGAGGAAATTTGTGGAGGGGAAAGATGTTTAAAGCTCTGTGAATGGTCACTGAGTTGCAGCAGTAAAAGCTGGCTCTTGAAATATAAACCTAAATGGAAACAACCTACTGAGCCTTGGGTAAATGCATTAAACAAAAAATTGAGATGTATAAAATTTGAGAACACCCCATGCTGGCCTGTTTGGATCAGATTGTCCTTTCAGCTCTGAATCTGTTCTTTTGCAGAAGAAACTACTTTTCATACACCCAAATCTAGCCAGATGCCTCAGCCTTCAGTGCCACCTTTAGTTAAGACATCACTGTTTTCCTCAAAATTATGTACACCTGATGTTGCAAGTCCCCTTGGAACCCCATTTGGCTCTAGTGTAATGAATCGGATGGCTGGAATTTTTGATATAAACACCTGCTATGGGTCACCTCAAAGTCCTCAGCTAATAAGAAGAGGGCCAAGATTATGGACTTCGGCTTCTGGTGAGGACTGTTTATTTTCTAAAATTTGAAAGTCATAGTTGCAGAGAATCAGCTTGCCTGTTTTCACCTTGTTTTTTTTGTTGTTGTTGTTTGTTTTTTTTTTATAGATCAGCAAATAACTGAATTTTCTAATCCTCTATCTACCACTATTAGTGCTGAGGGTAAGGCAGTGAGACAGCCCAGTGTGATTTATTCATGGATTCAGAATAAACGTGAACAGGTAGGATGGTATGGTTTTAGGATCTATATTTGCATGTAATATTGAGAGCATCAAGGATTTCACACGAGTAAGCCATCAGGAATAAATAGGTCTTTTTCTGATGCTTCATGTATTCAGTTGACCCATATGAAATTGTCAGAATTTGACTGATTTTGAGCTATGTGTGGTTTGTGTGAGGAGCATGTGAGGACACTAGTGTGGCTATAGCAAAGTGAGGGGAAAGTGGTAGGTGGGTGATGAGGTCAGAGGGGTAACAGGCACCCAGAGCTCATTGGGCCCATTAGTGTTATAAAGACTGACATTTCCTCTGAGTGAGATGGAAAGTCACTGTGTGGTTTTGCCCATAAGAATGGATGATATAACCTTATATTTTGAAAGTGCTGCTTTCTCTATCTGCTCTTTCTCTCAGAGAGCAGGAATAGAAACAGAGACAGTAGTAAAGCTGTTGAAGTAATCTAGTGTGAGATGGTGCTATCTAAATGACCAGAGTGGTTGTGGAAACCATAAGATGCAATCACGGTCTGGATATGTTTTGAAGATAGTTGTAATAGGATTTGCTTATGGTTTGGTTGTCATGTGAAACAGAGAGTCATTGTTGACTAAAGTTTTTGGCCTAAGGATCCAAAATAATACAGTTGTGATCAAGGACAGGGCAAATTTCCCCGAGTGTGGAGGAGACCAGGCCTTCTACTGAGAGAAGAAGACAGTCCTTGGTGGAGAGTGTAGAAAGAATTCAACACACAAGCCAGAGTTAGAGTCAAAAGGAAAGTTTTAGAATAGAGATAACACTCCATAGACAGAGTGTAGTCTCCTCTCAGAAGCAGAGAGTGAGAGGGACTAAGAGAGATGAGGACAGTGAGAGACAGAGTACCAAGAGAGAGTTGAGAGAGAGACCCTGAGTGCTTGGGGAATTCAGTTTATATATCATTATTTCCTGTGAGTTATAGTTTAAAAGACTTTGTTAACCCATTTCCTTTGATACGGACGTACAGTGAGGAAGGGGAAGAGTATATAGGGTGAAAAGGTAAGAATATGTAGAGCAAAAGGCCTGTTGGTAGTTCCCAGCCTTTAATCCATAGGTTCTCCATGGGTTTAGCCACAGAGAATGATTTTATTTTGTGTCGGGTGCCACTTAATGTCTCTGTTGTTCCTGTTTGCCCTTCACATGTGTTAGCAATCCCAGTAGAAATCTTCCTTTGTTCTGCAAGTGTCCTCCTGGCCTGGCTGCAGGGCTGATCAACCTATTGCAGTCTCTGAAAGTAGCTTGATTTAACATTTTTAATTCTTTTGCCTCCTCCCTACATTAGTTGCAGTTTATTGAGCTGCAATTTGCTGATGATTCTGGAAGAAGGGATTTGATAGAGAAGAGGTAGGGAAATCTAGAATTTGATTTTAAAAATGTCAATTTTGAGATACTTATTAGACAACTTGAAAATACTGAATAAGAAATTAGACGTATATCTGGAGTATAGGGAAAAATTCTGGGTTAGAAATGTAAATTTGGAAGTCATCAGAGTGTAGACAGTATTTAAAATTATGAGACTCCATGAAAACTCTTGGGGAGTGTAGTTACATAAGAAAAGAGATGCAAGAAATGGGGCCTTCCAATGACTAGAGATCTGGGAGCTGAGGAGGAATAGCAGAGGAGACCATCGAGGTGAGAAGAGAGTCAAGAAAAAAAAGTATTTCAAGGAGATGTGAATGTCAGATGCTCCTGCTAAGTAGCATGAGATTCAAACTGAGAACGAACTGTTACACTAGAAATGTGAAGGACATGGACCCCTTGTCAAGAGCTTTTGGATAGATAGAGTAGTGGCAATGAATTCCTGACTGGCATGGGGTCAGGAGAGATTGAGAGAGGAATTGGAGACTGCAAGAAAAGTCAGATCTTTACAGTTTTGCTATTGGAGGAGCAGGAAAATGGGTTAATAGCTTGGGGGAATTGAGAGGTCAGGAATAGTTTTAATTTTTAAGATGAAAGAAATAACTTGTTTACTGATAGAATGATCACTTAATAGAGGGGAGAACTGAAGGCATTTTACAAACTTCAGGATCCCATGTGGCTCTATAAGTACTGCTGTGTCATGAATTTACTTTCAAGTTGGTTGGGATATGTAGCTTTCAGCTTATAATTGCTTTCTCTATAAATGTCAGCTCATTAGAAAACCATTTCACAGCTTAAGATTTTTTTTTTGGTAGGGGAAACATGCTCTTTTTTGGTATTAAGTGGTTAAAGGGCAAGACAGCTGTGGAGACTTGAGAAAGACTATGGTCTTAGAAAATATCACCAAACTATGTAGACTTTTTTGTATTATGACATATCTCTAATTTGGGAGTTAGATATGTGTACATGGTAATAATGCAAGTTAGGTTAGATAGTCCATCTTGGTAATCCAGTTTCCAGTACAAAGGTATTTACTTGTGTGGTTTATTGTAAATGTTGTTCTTTCTCTGTAAGATGTGGAATGTTTTATTTAAGTTAGTGTCAGGAAGAACCTAGAAATGTGAAGTATTATATTTGAATAGAATTGAAAACTGTCGATGTGTTAATTCTTTTTTTTTCCAACTCAGATTAAGAATTTCTTGTCAAAACGAGTGCTGATAATGTATTTTTTCAGTAAGGTAAGAATATGTCATAATAGCATTGGAAATGGGGGGAGAGGAAATGTAGAACTAAAGTAGCAGGATTTGACTTCTAAATATTTAGCTTGATCCTAGCAAGCTAAACGGCTTTGCATAGTGCTTCACTAAACCTGCATTTTAACAATAGCTGTTCTATACTTACCTCACATCTCTCCTCAGTGACTTCCTGAAGCTTAACTCTAGTTGGCCTCCTGAGTCTCTTGGCTGCAGGCAGCTTTGTGCTGATAAGCAACCTCTTCCTGCAAAATGAGCAAATACATGGCGATTCTTCATGGCTCATTGTCGGGCTAACATCTTTGTGGCCAATTTGGTGTTCAGATAAGAGATGACTGGTTTAGATTGCAGATGTTAAACTTGTGTTGGATAAAAACTGTAATTCTGGCCACAAACTAAATAACTTTCCAACTTGTCTCTCAGCTGTTGCAGCCGCCACAGAAGAGTAAATCTCAATTGCAGAAGCTAAAGATTCATTTCTGTTTTCACTGGCTACAGCTGTTGTGTGTTAACTAATCCTTTGATGAGTAAAACCTTTGCCCGTATGTAGGAGAAAGAATTTTAGTTTTTAGTTTTTTAAATCTAGCTTCTCTCTTTCTGCAGATATTGCAGTATTAGCTAATATTGCACTCGGTTGTGCCTTCAAGTGAAAGTTTGCATTGGCATACATTATTCATTTTTATTCTTCGGGAGTCATACTTTGATGGGGGAGAGATCTGAGTAACTCCGAGAGAATATAGATGCACATAACAAAGGATCATTTCAAATTCTTGAAACTTTTTTTCCACTACGGTGGCAGAGAAGATCCACCCAGCTGTAGCAATTACCTTTACCAAAAATAATCTACCTTAGGCTGTCCAATAGAGCTTTGGGGAAACTGAGACACTTGAGGAAGGTATCTTCCACCAAGAGGAAGAGGGATTGTCTGAAGTTTTACTTCAGTGCTTTGTTTCAGAAGAATGGAGAGAACTCACCCTTGTGTATCCTATGCTCTTTTCACCTAAGCATCCCTCATTTAATTCTAACAGCATTTCTGTGGGGGTTTTTTTGTCCTCATTTTACAGGTAAGGAAACCTGAGGCTCAGAGGGTTCAAGTAGCTAGCCTAAGGCTAAATAGCCAGTAAGTGGCAGAGCAGATGCCGAATAAGAGCTTTTTCCTTGGAAGTAAACAGCTACTTTCGATTCTAATTTTGCACGGGGATCTGTTGTATAACAAGGAGTTGTAGACACTGCTATTTGATGTTGAGAAGTGTAATATGCTGTTGTGCTTATTAATAAGTTTCATTAGGTGCATTACCAAAGCCAGCATTAATTTAAATGGGTCCGTTGTTGCTTCACACTATTCAGCCATGTTGCATTAAAGAAAGTTGGGTAGTTTTTCTTCGACATGAGGTTGCGGGTAAACAATTTAAGAGCGATATTATGTTTTTAGGCAGTTTTTTTGTTTGTTTAAAAAAAGCTTTCATAACCATTCTCTTAAGTGATCTCTATACTAATCCTCTAAGGTAGGTTGAATGTGTGTAACTTATTTAAAATGAGGAACTGAGGCACATAGAGATTTATAGACTTGACAAGGGTCACGTAAATTGGTGGCAGAATGCTTTATTGCAATTAGATCATATTGTATAAGAATTTTGGATTTTAATTCTTGAGGCAGCTGTGAATTTTTTATTGTTACAGTCTACATAGCTGATTAGATGAAATAATAAGAGTTTTTGCCCAGGGGAACTTACTTAAATATTTCTGTTGTATTTGTAGCACCCAGAGGCCTCTATTCAGGCTGTGTTTTCAGATGCTCAAATGCATATTTGGGCATTAGAAGGTAAGTAATTTCAGTGAACTGCAACTATGTTTTTAATTATCAATTAAATACTGAAGAATAATCCAAGAAAGGTCTGTTCTGTACTTTGACCCTGATGCAGGACAGAGCAAATTCCCCTGAGTGGAGCAGGGAGCTCAAGCCCTGCACTGAGACAGTTGGGGGTGGGGAGAGGGAGTTCCTGAGTGAGCACAGGAAAGAATTCAAGCACAAGCCAGAGTTACAATCAGAAAGAGAGTTTATTAGAGAAGGGGTAATGCTCCATAAACAGAGCGTGGTCTCCTCCCAGAGACAGAGAGAGAGCTGAGAGGGACAGAGACTGAGAGAAAAGACAATGAGAAGGACATAGAAAAAGACCAAGATAGAAAAATCAAAGGAAAAAAGCCCTGGGTGTTCAGGGAATTCAGTTTATATATCATTCTTAGTTTCTGCGAATTACAGTTTAAAGACTTTACCTATTTTTCTTTAATGCAATGGATCTGCCGAATGAAAGATAAGAGTATCTAGTGTGAAAGAAATGGGCATGTGGCGAGAAAGCCTGCCAGCAATTCCCAGCAATTCCGAGCTGTTCTTCCATAGAGTCCTCATGGTTTCAGCCCTAGGGAGTTACTTTGTGCAGGATGCGACTTAAAGACTCTGTTTTCCCCTTTTCCCTTCAGGGTATGGATAGATGGTTTGTTGGTAACCCCAGCAGGAATCCTGGATTCTGCAGGTTTCCCTAGGTCTGGCAGCAACACAGTGCAGACTCTGGATATAGCTTGATTTAACATTTAGATCTTTTGCCTCCTCCCTACGTTAATCTCTATTTTGACTTTTCAGATACATTATTATATCTTTGTTTTATATAGGTCATTTTTCGTAGGTATTTAGGTGTACTTTAATTTGGGCAGAAATTTTCCTTGTATACAAGTAGAGAAACTGAGCCTGGGATTCTTGCATATCTTTCTCTACTTCAAAAAAATTGTACTTATAGTTTGTAACTGTTCACTTATGTCGACATAACTTATTTAACACATTTAATATATTTTAACATATTTAACAGGTTAAATATGAAAACTTAGTTGTTAAAAAACTTATATATTTCTTATATATTCTGCCTTCTCAAAACTTAAATGATAACTTCTTCAGAGAGGCCTTTCCTGACACCTAATGAAAAGTATCCTCATAACCTTCACTGTATTCCCTTACCATGCTTTGTTTTCCTTCCTAGCACTTACCACTACCAAATACAATATTATTTAAAAAATTTTTTTGCTACTAGAATATAAAGCAGACTGTCATCTTATTCTTGACTCCTGCAGTCGAGCACCTTTCCAGTGCCTCTTCGAGTCTTATGCCCTTTTTCTATTGTGTTACCCTCTTTTATTTAGAAGTTCTTTATTATTCAGAATATTAATCCTTTCTCATATAGATGTATTGCAAGTAGATTTGCCTAATTTGATTCACTTTTAACTTTTTTCTTCTTTTCCCCTTGAGGTCTGTCTCACTTAGTAGCAGCATCATTTACAGAAGATAGATTTGGAGTTGTCCAGACAACACTACCAGCTATTCTTAATACTTTATTGACGCTGCAAGAGGTAGGCAATATGTGGGTTGGGTGGAGGTAGAGGTCCTTTTCCTCCTCCCACCCCAGCCCCAGTTTTTCATTTTGTTTTTTATATGTTGTATTTATTGAGTAACAAAGTATATGTTGGAATTAATGTAATGGTACTATTCTCACCTTCAGGAAATTATAATCTAGGACAGACTAGGAAGAGAAATTTTTAATTCATTTATAAGTAATAATTTTGCAGTAATGGTAAAAGGCTATAGGCTATACCTCTGATATTAATTATATTATTTAAGGTGTTCCAACTCTTTTCAATGATATAAGTTTGGATCCTTACATAATTTGTAGCTACCAAAAGTGACCTGTAGTTGTATTACCCATGCAGATGATAAGTTACTTATTGGCCAGAGGCTCAAAATGATAAGAGCTGATGGGTGTGTAGTTTTAACTAACAGGCCTTTTTAGTCCTATGTTAAAAGCAGAAAAATAAAATGTGTAGGCTGCCTTTCCTAATTTAATGTTGGGTAATATGTTTTACACCACCTTGTAATATTAGTTGTATGTCAGATGAGAGGTATAAACACTGGGTGCTAGAGACATAGAGTTAAGGGCTGGTATACACAGTAGGTTTTCTGGAGGAGGTGATATCGAACTGGGCTTGAAGTATAACATTTGATGCCTGTTTTGGTCTTGGGAACCACTTTAAGATATGACGAGAAAACATGTTTCACTTTCTTCATCTCAGTTCATTTTATCTCTTAGAAAGTCTTACCCATCAAAACCAGTGATTTTTTTTTTTTTTTTGCTTTGAATCTCGTGTGTGTTACTTGAGACATGTATATGCATATGGGTAGTTTCATTATTTGCACTCTTATCCCAATTACCTTTTTCTAAAGAAATAATTTTCCTAGTATTTCCCTGCTACTTCTAATATTTGGCTTGTCTAATCACCCGATAGGGCAACCATGATTTGGACATATTTTCATTACTCATATAGCATAGTTTGTTTTCATCACTCTGGCTATACAGTTTAAAATAAAATAACAATAACGGTACGCTGCTTTATAGTCTACAGAGCAATTTCATATCTTTTTTTTTTTTTTTTATTCTCATAACTATCCTGTGAAATAATTAAGATGGAAGTATTTTAGCCCTGTTTTACAAATGAGGGAGGCTTGGTAGTACAGCAACTTTCTCACATACAAGTCTTGTAGGTGGCAGAGCTGAGACTTGAACCTGAGCTGATTGTAGGGTATTAACAGTGTAGTAGACCCCAGAGAAAGCTGTAGGTCACATCTCTTATTTTTCGTCTTGTGCTTTTTATTTTCACGTGGGGTTCTCTTCAGAGAGAATAATAGTTCTTTCCTTGGAACAGTGGTTTTCAAACTTTTTGAACCATGACTGCAGTACATTTACATTAGACTGTGTGTAACAGGAACAAAAGATTCTTAGAACAGTACTTAACTTTTACTATGTGCATGGATTCTAATGTTTTCCATTTTATTTCATTTAGAAAAATGCTGGTTGAAAAATGAATTGATTTCATAAGGATCACACTGCCCTAGAAATACTCTGTATCCCAATTAATTTCTTTTCACCTCCCTGCCATCAAAATTCCTAATTCTTTGTAGTTGGTTATGGATAGGTATGACAAGGAAAGTCTGTTTATTTGATTATAGTTATTTATATCTTTGGTTAGGAAGGCAAAAATTACAGATTTGTCAAAATGTCAGGCCCTGTTTACTTTGAAACAGAGGCTTTGGAAAGGAGTATATTTTTGAGGAGCAGAGCAGAAGGAGGCAGAGGCATATTTTTGAGAGCTGGAAGAGGTAAAAGGAACAAAGAACAGGACCAGTGACTTCGTTCTTAGCTTCAGAGTATAAAAACCCCTCCTTGTGTGAGGTTTGTGGTGTCTCTTCTCCCCTCGGCCACATCACAGTCAGTCTTTTCGTCGTACTTAGCAGTTATCCGATTTTGAAAACTACAGTCTTTCCTTTTCTACCCTATATCCTGAGATTGAGTGTAATGAGTAATCCAGTGTCCATATGGATGAATATTTTTCCTACACCTTGGTGGCACAGTTCTTGACTTCCTCTTCTACTTGTGTATATACCCTTCAGTCTCATCCTACAGATATTACCTGGGCCTTATTACTCCCTGAATTCTCCACTTCCAAAGCTTAAAAATCTGGGATTCTATTTGCTAAGCCAGAATCCTTAAACATTTTTGTGCCAAAGATCTCCGGTAGTCTAATGAGCCCATGGACTTTTTCCTCAGAATAATGTTCTTAAATGCATAAAGTAAAGTACTTAAGATTAGAGAGGAAATCAATTATTGTGATATAATTAATGAAAGTATTAAATTTGCGATATAGTAATTTATGCCTTTTAATTAATGCATTAAATAACAGGACCTATCAGTGAGTCTAATAACTGTCTTCATTTTGAAGTAGTGATAAGATGAATGTTATTTCAAGATAACTGTAATAGTAATGTGATATCAAGATATTGTTGAGTTCTGTTGGTGACTGTCACAGGAACTGCTAATGCTATTGTGATTTATTGCTTACATTTATCATTGAAAAAAATGCAAAATTTTAATTGGAGTTTATTAGTGAAGATAAATATGTACTTTTTATCCTAAAGTTTATGCCTCCTGAATTTTACCCATGTATCTGTGGGCCCATGTAAGAGCCCTTCCTCCACGCAAAGCCCTCTCATGCCCTTGCTTCTGTACACTGTGTCCTTATCAATATTTTCACTTTCTTTGTTTTTCAGCTCCCTCTTGGCTACATATATATCTTTCCTATCCAGTTTAGATTTTGTTGTCTGTCACTTCAACCATTTTATTTCTAATTCCTTCAATTCCTTGTCCCCACGTGTTTCAGTTTTACCAGTGTGGCAAAACTCCAAGGGATCAATCAGTCCTGTATCCAACCACTCATCCATTCTCTTTTGCCCCTCCCTCGTGCTTTGGCCTTACTTCAGGCCCTTGGCATTCCTGACCTGAATTATTACTGTGGCCTCTTGCCCCTACTAACTCTTAATAGAGATTCTTCATTCTGACTCTAGCCACTTACTCTCTCCTGTTTTTCCCATGAGTCCTCTGATCTAATAACCACCATGGACTGACCATTCAGTTTTCCCCTCAAATATGTTTTATTTTGTTAACCTAACTCTAACACTATACGTGATATCTTTTCTTTCCTTCTTTGCCTAGAGCATATTCTTCTTTTGTCTAGTTCTGCCCCATAACGCCCATCTCAACACTTTATTGCACTGTATTTTTATTTTCCATTTACTTTTATTGTCTATTAGTTGGAGTAGAGGCAGGGACCTTGTCTCATCTCTGTATCCCTAGCATCTGATATGGTATCTGGCCATCATCATCTAATATTATTATTCTATAGCAGTGGTTCTCAAGCAGGGGTGATTTTATTCCTTAGGAGATGTTTGGCAATGTCTAGAGACATTTTGATGGTCATGACTATGGAAGTGCTACTGGCATCTATTGTGTTGAGGCCAGGGATGCTGCTAAACAGCCTATAATGCACAGAAACAGCCCTCACAAAAATCTAGTCCAAAATATCAATAGTACTGATGTTGAAAAACTGCTCTATTAGTCATCATTTCCAACAACAAAATCTGTTCTTAGCATTTGTTTGGGGCTCTGGCTTTAGTGGAATAAACTTGTTTTAACTAGGTTTTAAGTAAGAGCCTTGAGACAGACCAGGGACTTTCAAGGCTCTGCACAATGAACATTTGTTAATGGCCCTGATAGGTAAATATTCAGGATAGAACACCTGGAATTTTCTCTTTATTTGGCTTCTATGCATATACTATTGCATATAAATATAAGTGGGCAAAGAGCATCTGTTTTTATAGTACAACCCTTCTTTAGGCTTCTGTTGAGTCTAAAGGAAAGGCCTTTATGGAATTCTTAATTTTTCCTGAAGAGTATATAGTTCAGTGGTATATTATACTCACCACTTACTCTTCTCATTATTTGGGATAATTCTTAACTAAATATTTGAGTTCCATTTGTGTGATCTGAAGCTTCAGAGCATGAAGCATATGTAATGCATAAAATGAGTGCTCAGTAGATACTTGTTTAATCTCTACTGATTAAGTACTTCAGTTCTAACCATGAGGTGTATCATTAAATATTATAAACCAGTGTTTCCTAGATTTGTTATTCACAAACTATCTTCACAGTTTTTGCTATAACTTTTTATTTCAACATTCTATTGTTATAATTTTAGTCATTTATATACCACCCAAAGTATTTAGTATTTTAAGTCATTCATTTTTAATTTAAATTTATTTAAAAGGAAACTTTATATCACTGTTGTAAAAGGAAAACTAGTTTGACTTGCTACAAATAGAATACAGGTTTAAGGTCCCTTCTCTCAAACTCTAGAATAGATTTCGAAATTCAGGTTTTTTGGATTTTAAAACGTAACATGTGGTATACATATCATACATTATATAACACTCCTATTGGTATCTGAAGTAGAATTCACTTAATCGGATATGTTAATACCCATCTCCAATGAAATATCTGAATATTTATATTAAGTGGAATAAAAACTATAAATAGCCTGTCAGCTCAAGTAAGGTTTCACTGCCAGATGAGGTCAGGTCAGGTCAGCTTTTGCCACGAATAGAGTTACAAAAGTTTGTTTTCAGGGCTTTTTGGCCTTCAGTATTGAGGATTAAAGTGAGAAAAGAAAATAATTTTAAGCTCTAGCTAGATACAGTTGTTTGCTGAAGTCCCTGAACCTGTAGTCTGATTATTCTTTATTATAAAAGGAAATTAGGATTAAAGATTTGTTAAGAACACGAGTATGACCATACCACCCTGAACAAGCCCGATCCCGTCTGATCTCGGAAGCTAAGCAGGGTCGGGCCTGGTTAGTACTTGGATGGGAGACCACCTAGGAAGACCAGGTGCTGTAGGTGTAAAAAATAAAAAATAAGGGATCGTAAGCTGACAAGGTCTTTGCAATCTGTGAGGTCAGCCAAGGTTTGCCTCGCCTAAAAAACAAACAAATAAACAAAAGAACACATTAGCTTCAAACTGAGACTCTACTCCCTGATTTAACCATTAGGCTCTGTTGGACCTAATTTATTTTTTGCATTTCTATTTTATGCTGTTCCAAGTGTTTGTAAAATTTGATATTTTATTACTTTTATTCTTTCTTAGAGGTCCTTCAAGGAACAGAGAAAACAATTCAACAAAACTTATGCTTCTGCAATTTACCCTTTAGACCCTTTTAAAATTTTAGTGATTTACATTTCCAATATTTTGAACCAATTTACTATTTGATCATCTTAGGAATTATTTCATTATTAATCATCAGTTATTTCCAACTGTGGTAAAAAGAAGAATGATGAAATCATGTAGTGTATTGCATCATCTTTCAAGAAAAGGTATATAAGTCTGGACGCACATCCTTATAGTCTTTTTTTAAAGGTTTCATTGAATATGGTTGCTAATTCAGAATTTAAAAATTTTCACCCACAATGGTAAAGGGAAGAAAATTTCCATTATGTTAAATTGTTATTTAGATAAATCAGAAGATGAATGCAAAGAGACAGATAAGGATACTCTAAACTACCTCTGTTTAATAGAAAAATAATGCAATCCACATATATAACTTTACATTTTCTGGTAGTTACATTTAAAAAATACAGGTGATGTTTGTTTTAATAATATATTTTATTTAGCTCTGTATATCTAAAATACTATCATTATATAAGCAATACAAAATTATTAATGAGACTTTTTTTTTATAGTAAGTCTTCAAAATCTGTTATATATTTTATACTTACAGTATATCTCAATTCAGACCAGCCACGTTTCAAGTGCTCAGTAGCTACATGTGTCTTAGTGGTTACCATGTTGGACAGCACAGTTATGTTCTTTAATGGTGATGGTGAACTTGATCATAGAAGAGGAATTTCAGACTAACTTTTCAGATGATAATCTAGATATATTTGCTCAGACTCAGAAATTGTTGACAGAACATTATATTTTTAAAGAGAAAAAGGAAATACACATGATATTCTCACCTAGTAAGTCATTCATTCAACAGGAAGGACTTTGTTCCACAATATAAGTAAGAACCTGAATCATCTCATTTTGCTGAAAGTACACATGACCATATTCTTTCATCTTCTATGAAATTTGTGCACCAAAATTTACTTCATACAGTTGATAAGTGGATAAATGCTGAAAGTATACAAGGTGATTAGAAGGCATAGATGATATCAAAATGAAAAAAATCACTGGATTAATCTTTTGAATTTTTCTTTATAAATCTAAGAATGAAAATGTTTTGCAATCATGGTGCAAAAGAAATGGTTGAGCTCTCCAATAAAATTATAAGCTGTCAAAAGGTTTTTTTTAATATTGCAATTTGATATTACAAATGAAAGAAAAAGAACCAGAAATAATGATAAACTAGAACCTGTTAGAGATATATTTTCAATTTGAAATCAATATTATAAAGCGGATATGTTCCAGGTTGATGCATGATAGCTGATGAGCAGCTACTTGCATTCAAAGGACATTGCCCATTTCAGATGTATATAGCTTCAGAACATGGAAAATATATTTATATTCTTATTTAAATTTCTATGAAATTATTTTACATTATCTTGTCATTCTTGTATTTTTATAAAATGACTTTAAACTATAAAAAGGTTCCATCAGACCAAGGTGGTAAATGATGATGACTATTTTTCCTGACATACTGAGAGTTAATCAGGTTTCTAAGAAAATCGAGAAGGAAGTAACTTTTCCATTGTGATTCAGTGTTATTTAATGTTGCTTAAATATGTCACTGAATACCACCTCTCATACTGCCTAAAATTATCTCAAGTGTGTCCGATTCTTGGGAAACACTCTTATAAGTTACTTTTGAAAGAATACACAATTGGACTTGAAGTTATCATGGCATACTGAACACATATCGAATCTTGTTTCCTTAAACTCTACCAAACTACAGTAAAAGGACTTTTAAAAAGACATAAATCTACAAACAGAAGAGACAGCAGCAACAAAATTTTCAAAGCTGGAGAGCAGATGGTTGAGATAAAAGACTTAGCAGATTCCCAAAAGCAAATCTGAAATTGTTAGTGGAACAAGCACCAGTATCTCTGGAACCAAGGATAAAGAGACAGGTACCAAAATAAAGAAGTTTAGGTGAAAGCTGTTTCAAAACCAGTTAGATCCATAGATCCTCTTTGCCGGTGGTGCTCCTCCCTCATTCCAGCAGCAGTCGAAGTTTATCCTCTAGAGAGAGTAGAACATTGGGTCTCTGTATAAGAGTCCAGACATAGTTGTGGGTACCACAGTAAAAGCAAGGGATGTGCTCAGTAGCTCTGTTCTCCAATTGGTTGCCTGAGTACTGGAGACCAGGCCCTCCACAGAGGCTACTGGAAAGCTCTACTCTGGGAACTGCAAACAATCCAAGAGAAAAGACTTAAAGTTACTGAGTTGGGGGGGTCACCCCACAAAAGTCCACACAGATCACCTCTTGTGAAGGCTGTTGTCAATAATCTTCAACCTTGTACTCAGAGCTTTTGGTCAGCTCTTTAGGAGGTCCCATGCAGTGATAAGCCAAGGGTCATTATATTCCTGAGGAAGGTCTCTAATGCAAGAAGATAAAGAGAAAAGCAAATGGGGAAAAATAACTTGTAAGAAAGTGTAATAAGCAAAAAACAAAAAACAAAACTAAAGTAAAAACACAAAATTTATCAGAGTCCTTAGCGATAAGAATATTATATCCTTGAAACGAAAATAGGATGCTAAAATAAAAAGGATCACTTAGATGAGATAAAAAATGATGAAATTAAAAATGTGATGGCAGAAATCATTTTAACTTGTTTTATTTCTTTTAGTGGTTATATCCATTACTATAAATAATAGGCTTTTACTATTGTCATATTAGACATTATCTTGTTGTAGTAGATTAATATACTTATACTTCTCTATCTTCACTGCTGTCTTTTAACATAGTTATTTAAAAATGATATTTACCTTTGACCTTAAAGGATATACTTAAATCTTTCTTATTCTATCAACTCTAAGTAAAATCAGTTTCATTTTTTAATTCTCTCCCCGCCTATTATTGCTCATAGATGTTTTATCATATAGAATTGAAAAGGAAGATAAGATAGTTTAGTAAATAACTTTCATTTATATAAAATATAAAGTTTTAGACTTTTTTTTTTTTTTTACTGAGCTTTATTTTATAATAAAAGTACTCTTACCTTTATACATCGTAAGCAGAGTAGGATATCTGTGTTTCACTACCCAGCTTTGCATCTTCAAGGCCGTTGTGAAGTATAGCTTCTTTTTAGAGGAAGGTCTGGACTTGTTTCTGGTAACTTCTGAAGTGGCTGAACCTCTACTGCATTGTTTTTCAAACCATTTGTGATCCAAAATAAATATTTTGTAGTATGTCTGTGTATGTGTCTGTCTGTCTATCTGAAATAAAATCTCCTTAATCCTTTGGCCTAAGTCGGCTTTCTTGGTAGTCTGAACTAATGTATTTTTTTTCATTCTTGATCTAGGCAGTTGACAAGTACTTCAAGCTTCCTCATGCTTCCAGTAAATCACCTCGGATTTCAGGAAGCCTTGTGGACACTTCTTATAAAACATTAAGATTTGCATTTAGAGCCGCACTAAAAACTGCCATCTATCGAATAACTACTACATTTGGTGAACATCTGAAGTAAGTTTACCTGTTTTGGTCTCTGGTGATAATTCACTTTCAGGAGTTCCCCTGAGAAATAGGTATGTTCTTTTGCGACATTCATGATTCCTACTGAGAATGAACAGCTTAAATTTAGACTTAATATTTATATTTTAAAATTTGGCCTGTCATATAAGCTTTGGGGCCTTCTTTCAAATGAAGAAAAATAGAGGATAGAAAGTTATAAAAGCATCAAATGTAATACTGTTTCTTTAAATCACCAAAACATCCTTAAGGGAAAAAAAAGGGCAAAAAAATTCTGTTATTACATCTAGGTCAGAAAACTAAGACTCGAGGTGAGCCGAGTATTCCATAAATGAGTCCTTGGTGCTTTGTGAATCATGCTAGAAAAACAGTGACAGATCACAACACCTTCAGACACGGAGCCAGAAAGAAAACCACAAATGCCAAACCTGTTTATATTTAGTTTCATTGATGTTTACTACTTTCTTCTCATGAAATAACCTAGCTAGTCAGGATAAGAGATACTAGTTTATTAACTAAACTGAGTTTACCATAATTTTAAATGAACTTTAGAAGAAAGACATGGGAGATTGCTCTGCTCTTTCTGTATGTAATCAATAAATAATTTAGAACTTCCTCATATACCTGCTTTTAGACACAGTAGTATATTTTCTTTTACTTCCATAATACTAAGCAGCAGCAGTGGCAAGTTTTATGGCACACTTTGGTTCTGCGTAGGGATACAAAAGAGCTGTAGATAGCCCTCTGTCTTTAAGAGATTTAATATATATGCTGCCAAAGTGAGTGCTATCCTTTAGAGGCTTATTCACTTGCTTAAAAATAAAATCTATTATCGAGTGTCTTCTACATCTGTACTCTCCAATGTGATAACCAAGTATGGCTATTTAAATTAATTAAAGTTAAATTAAAAATCAAGTTAGTCATCCACACTGGCCTCATTTCAAGTCTTCAATAACTACATATGGCTAGTGGTTACTGTATTGGACAGCTTAGATACAAAACATTTTCATCACTGCAGAAAGTTCTCTTGGACAGTGCTGTTCCGGACAATACACTCAGCACTTTATATGTTTATGTTTTTTTCATATGCTTTTCTCAAAGAGTCTGTGAGGTGTAGAGATTATCATAATTGTACAGATATGGAAACCGAGGCCTAAAGAGTTTAAGAACTTGCTTAATAGCACAATCCAGTGAGTGTTAGAACATGAACCCAAAATCAGGTCTTTCTTGCTTTTAAAATTCCACTTCTTTCCCTGTATACAACCAGACTGCCTCTGAGCTATAAACCGCTATGCAGGATACTCTCAGAAAACACTCGGTGAATTTAGAGAATGAAATAGATACATGATGTATATTGATTATAGAACAAAAATGGGGAAAATAGAGATTTCTTAGATAAGAAAAGGAGATAGATGACTGATAAAAAATTATAAGAATGAAACTCTGCCTTTGTTTCTCTGAGAAGAGCCATATTTTATATATGCACTAAAATTGATGAGGTCAGTAGATACTTTTTTGTACAAATATAGGACAGAATGGTATGGTGGAAAAATATACTAGATTTGGGGTTAAAACATTTGGATATGTTTGGTTACATTATTGATTATCTGTGGTTATAGGTAAGTTACCTAATGATTTAAGCAACTTGCCCAAGATTATGCAAGTAGTCAGTTGCCAAGCCAGAATTCAGACTCAGATCTTTCTTACTCCTTACTGTCTACATTCCTAACTAGCAGGCTGTGTTGTGTCTCTTAAACTTTGAACCTTTCTGCTACTGTTTAACCCTCCCACAAAAAAGGGTATGTTATTTATCCCACTTTGTTCCATTTGCTGTCCTTAGAGATAAAATACATATATAAAACCCACCTGGTACATTTTGTATTATTGGGACAACAACTATTATTACTGTATAATACCTAATTTATTCATTATCCAAAACTCCACCTCTGAGAACCAGGTATAAATAAACTCTTGAAGTGTGAAAATTAACACAGGCTAATTACTCGTTGGAGGCACTCATTTAATACCTATTTACTCTTTGTTTTTTTTTAAATTTATTTTTCAATTACAATTGACATACAGTATTATATATTTACTCTTAATTTAGGCAAATTTGATTTACTGGTTTTCCAGCCTATAACATATTAAAATTTGAGGGGAAAAGACAGCTGTTAGAGTCAGGAGTACTAACAGTAGTAAGGTATAGTGCAGTACCTGCTAGCAGAGGCGAGAATCATAAGAAAAGCTGTAGACTTGGTGTTTGAGAGAGCTCAGAGCCATTTAGTTAGAGATGACAACCTCACTAACACCTAGAGGAGATTGAATCTACACAGTAAAATACTTGAAATGGTTCAATTAGAGGCAGCTATATGGTTTAAGAAAGCAGAGATGTGTACGTACAAGGACTTTTAGAATGATTTGTAGCAAAATTATTATAATAAGACTCTGACATTTTAAAAAGCGGTGACATTCAGTTCCTGGAATTTTATCATTCAATGATAATATATTACTATTCAACAACTAGAAGATTAAAATTTTTCATTGTATTCACTTTTTGCCCAGAAGTTTAAAAGGAAGTTTTATACTAGTTTCATTATATATTTGCCCTGATTTTGTCAAGGTAATGTTTTTTTGTGGGGGTGAGAGTGGGGAGAGAACTCAATTTCCCCCTCCAAGACATAATTTATTTTCAAAGGGAAAAGTAAATCTAAACCACCAAGCTGTTACTTTTGAAAACGATTAGTGGAGTCTATTATGTTTAACCAAACATTTTAGTTTAAAGGATTTTATATTAAAGGCAATTCAAATACTCCACAACTCAAAGATAATGTTGGAATCTGGTTTAAATAAAATAATAAAACCCAGAAAATCTACTGCAAAGCCTGGAACTCTGCACAGCAGGTTCCACAGCAGAGCAGGTTAAAATCGATGCCTTCACTTGTCAGTCTTAATTTGCTTTGGTCTTTTAGAAGGTGAAAGCATGCCGTTTCTGAATGCAGGCCCTCTTCTTCATTAGATTAAGGAGGGTTTTCATCCAACTTTTTCAGAAGTACTAAATAAGTGAAGATTTCTACTCATTTTTAATTGTTTTGAAAAATATTGACTCTGTGCTCTGTGGTTCACTTAATATGCTTAATGTAAAATAAAGCTTATGCTTTGAATTTATGTTTCATTTAGTGCTGTGCAAGCATCTGCAGAACATCAGAAAAGACTTCAACAGTTCTTGGAGTTCAAAGAATAGTTAAGTAATATAAACTGTGTTCATTACACTGCTGATACAACTACAGATGGGACAGTAAATGTTCAGCATTCTTGGATCAGAAGAAAATGGACTAATTAGATGCTTCCTTTGTCGTAGTGGTTGCTTTGAAAGCTATACTTTAATGGGAGAAATCATGGAAAGAAATTCTCAGCAGAATAACTGAAAACGGCCTTTTCTGTACCAGTTGCTTTTTTTGTGTGTGGTATAATAAAATCTTTATTCAATTTTGCAGAAGCATCTATGGTAGTAGAAACGTCTCTAACTTATATAGCTTAATCATAATAACAAGAAAATTTTTAGAATTTACCTTTAGGAGGAGTGGAGCCAGTTCAGAAGGCAAAAATAGGCTGACTTGATCTAGTCTTCTTAGTCAATCTGAGAGTTTAGCTCTCTAAACTTGAAATACATAAACTTTTTTAGAGTAGTTTCTATTTACTAAAGGATAAAAATGGTAACACTGGAGAAAAGTTCACAGAAAAAATATTGTCTGAAAGACATATTTTGTTAATCTGTTAGGTTGTGTTTTTGTTTCCAGGGACAAATTAAATTTGCATGATTGTCCAAAAAAGGTCTCAATTTACAGATGCTAACTCTATATAAAGGAATGTGGAAAAATTCAGTTCTTAAGTTACAAGATTAAACATTCACATTTGGTTTTTGAAAGGCAATCGACCGACATCTATGAATTTATTTTGTATCATGTTAGTAAACAATAAGTGTATGGGTATTTTCCCAACTAGTTTTGCTTTCTTTTTCTGGAATAAAACTTTAAGTGATTGCAGAGTTTTTCAAGAAAGAGAAAAAATTTTGCAAGAAAACCCAGGAAGCTTTCCCTTTTTTCCCATCCTTCATCTTCATTAGATCAAATTATTTTGTGAAGCTTTTTTGGCCTCACAGAGGGAGCAGTCTTTGCCGTGTTAACTGGCTAATTAAAATATATTAGGAAAATCTTTACAGCCAGAAACAACTTAGTCACCAAATTGCAAGTGAGACCAAGACGTCAGCGGGATTACTTGGGAGCATGTTGGTTGTTGCAAAAGTGAGCGAGGTAATTTTATAATTTATTCGCTCAAATTCTTTGGAGATGAAAGATTAGAAATCCTACTGATAGATATTCACTGGACTAGCTTTGGACCGAAATGCTCCCTTGTAATTTTTTTCCTATTTTTCCCCTCTAAGTGTCCCCCGATTTTTTCTTTAGTCAGCACAGTATTATATATGAATCTTTAATGTGGTATGTATGTCTACAATTTGTCTGATTACTTGATGTGTTATGTCTTTATTCTTTTTATTTGTAGCCTTTTCAGGCAGCACATGCCAAATTATAAATGAATCCTGTTGACCTTTAAAGTGTCTTTGAGCCAGTTCCCCAGTCGTCAGGAGTTTGGAAGATTTAGGCTATTGCCATTTTTTTTTCCTTCTTCTTTTTTTTTTTCCTTCCTGAAGCGGAGTTGATCTATTTTTGAATTTTAAATGAACTAGTTACTTAGATGACCAGAAAGTGGTGGCTAAGTCGACTTGAGAACTATTGAGTTCCATGTTTTAAAGCCACTGAGCTTTTTATATTCCATTCTCTGCGCTGCCCCTGGCTGAGGCATTTTGGGAGAAAAGAAGTCTTTCTGCTTCCATTAAAGATTGTGGTATTTAACCTACTGGATTCTTGAGACTGATGATGGGATGATTCCGTTAAACTTTGACTTAGGTAAAATGTCCAGCTAAGTTTAGGTTTTTGCTATTTCCCAAATACTGTGGTCAAAGGTACGTTCGATGAGCAATGTGAAAATTTTGGAAGTATTTATCCCTATTTTCTCTTCAGAGAATGCGCTTTGTACAAAATATGGGTCATATAAAGTCTGCCTGGTGGGATTTGGAAACTGCGGTCCCAAATCAGGATTGTATTTAGTCGGTAAGGCTGTCAGTTTCTTTTCTTCATTGTGTATAGATAATCTCCACACTGTCTGTTGGGTAGGGTGTGGCTCAGTCACCTGTTATTGGAAAGAGCTCCTTCTCCCTAGTTTGAGGAGGAGGATCTTAGGAAAGCCAACGGGAGAGAAACATTTGCTTTGATGAAGTCACATTTTGCCTATGAGTTCGCTGATGCTCTAACATTGGCCTGAAAATTAGTGTTCTTTAAAAGCTTTTTTTTCTGTCAATGTAAAACATGATTCTATCTGCTCTTGTAATGTTTGCTTGACCCTCATGGAAGGTATAAATCCGTGTAACTTCTTTCACGGAGAACTGGGAAACTGTCCTAGAATAAACCTTGTACAGTTGAGTGGACATGGATAAGCAACAATTTGTTACTTTGCCAGATTTGTTTCTTAGTAATTGTTTTTTATGTCTTCCTGTAAATATGGTAATCTGTTTATATCCTTTTGTATATCACTGACACTGAATTGGGTATAAAAATAAATTGACATTTTTGAAAAAAATGGGACTATTAAAATATGTATATCTACAATGTCAGTAATTTAATTTCTGGTGTGTGTGTGTGTGTGTGTGTGTGTGTTTCCTTAGCCATTTCAATTCCATCTCCACTTTGGTGCTTATAAAACCTGAAAAAGTTTAACTTCTTGAGAAATCAGATTTTGCTCTTAACTAGACAAATTTGGTGGGTGATCACTGTTTAGGAGCCTGAATTTTCAAAGTCTCTTCATTGTACTGGCTGCCTTTCTTCCAAAACTAAACAAAGGAGGCAAGTACTGAAAGCCATCTTTTAAAAGAAGTTTCCTTTCTTGCCAGAATAGCATTTCTAAATGAATCATATTCCCTCAGGCTAACAGTTATGTCTGTCAACTTTACTTAAATTAGTATGAACTACATCTCAGTGTAGTTGAGGTCCTTAGACTAAGGCCCTCAACTCCCTCTTTTGCTCTCTTAATCGAGTCATCTTTCTTTAAAATCGAATAGCTTATAACAAAAATAGCTTTATCAGTTAACAATCCAGCTATTCTTAGCAACCTACAGACTACCATTTTTAAATAAGTAAAATCTATTGTTTCAAGGAGTAAGAAGTGGAATAGACAAGCACATAACCTCTGTAGTTCTCTGTCGTGGTCCTAAGCAGCCTTGGCAGTTGCCATGGCGATGCAGAGCTAGCTAGTCATAAACATTCACTGAATCTCTATAATGACCCTGCAATTAGAAACAAATTGAACTATGAACAAGACAGTCCTTGCCCTCAAGGAGTTTATAATCTAATGCAGTGGCATTTGAAACTTAGAATCAGAAACATTGGAGTCACAGGAGTGCATAGTAGAAGGAGGTTCAGGGTCTGGACTCCACTGCACTGCAGGTTCTGCTTCAGGAGGTCTGGACTGATTCCCAAGAGCTGTAGTTTATAATGAATTCTCAGCAGTGGTCTGAAAATCACACTGTGAGAAGAGTTTGTTATAGATCAGGAGTTATCAAACTTAGCATGCATCAAATCACTTGGAATGCTTGTTAAAACACATTACTGGGGTCCCACCTTCAGAGTTTCTGATTAAGTCTGGGTTGGGGCCCAAGAACTTGTTTTTCTAACAAGTGTTCAGGTGATGCGGCTAGTTAGAAGACCACACTGAGAATCACTGCTCTATTGGATTTTCTCATATGTGGTGTTCTCAGATAAGTGAGGCATATGAACTATAATTTGCTATAAGGTAGATTTCTTCCATCAGATTTATTGGAAAGCTGGAAGAATATGGTTAGATCCCATAGGTAAGGCTGAGAAATACTGAGACGTTCATATGCTTGCCTTGAATTGTAGCAGTTGCTACGACCTGAGTTCTTTCACACTGTTATGTGCTTGTGCCTATGTTGTTCCCTTTGCCTGATTTTCTGTCTTGGCAAACTTCTCATTTTTCATGATGAGCTTAGCCATCCCACATACTCCCAGAGATTTCAATGTGTTTTTTTCAATGTTGTCATTTCTTCTTTTTTGGACCTCGTCATATTGTATTGTAACTTAAGATTACACATCTGCCCCCGTCCTTCCAGGATTCCAGTTATACTTTCTCAGTATATCATTTGTATCTTAACCTGTCTACATTTTAATATTTCTGACTTTTCCATCAATGAAGTCCATGTAGACTATGAGCTCTACTAACAGTAGTAGTTTCCCAAAAAGTAAGTGAAAATTAGCAGACCTTTATTTATAATTCTGAGATCCAGAGCGTTTGTTTTTTTTCTTTGTAAGTTTGGTGACAAAATTTACTTGGCAGCTAAACCTGACCTTAACTGACTGATAGGAGGCTGTTTGCAGACTTAATTTATTCCATGTAGTATAACTATGCTTATATTTGTTGTAGGATGTTTGATTATGAGGTGCTGTCGCAGACCCCATGGGAGTGGTATATAATATGCATCACTATTACCTTTTTGAAAAATTCTTTATTCTGAAACATCTGGCCTCAGGAGTTTTAAGACAAGGTATTGTAGACTTGCTTTTGTAGAATACTGTTAATTCTTCCATTTACTCAGCATTCACTCACTACCAAGCTCTGTGACAGGCACTGATGGTACAGAGTCACAGACCTCGCCCTCAGAGAGCTTACCACTTGTGTGTGAGAAGTAAGTGGAGGCAACCCTTGTTTTCACAGACCCTTTTTCTTACTTATTTGCAAAATTGATGTGTCTTGCTATTGCTGTCTTGTTTTGATTGAGCATCTATTCTGTTCCTAGTCTGCACTAAATGCATCTCCTTAGGTGTCCTGGTGCGTGCCCACTTTGTCACTTGCATTACTTGGCAGGAGCTATGTGGCTCTACCATGCCCTCAAATGCTCATGTTCTCCCTGCACACACATATATTACCAGATACCGTTGAGTGTGTCCTACAAGTGATCCTGGTGCTAAAGTAATTCTCTGCCTCTGGCAGAGAAACACTGGAAGGTGACCTCTAAATCACAGATCTTTACTTTGATAGTTTTTTTGAAGATACCCTTTTTATCTCTCACTTTATTAGTAACAGTCTACAGTCTTGAAAAAATATCAAACAATAGTCCCTCCCTAATTATATTATGGCCCTTAGTTGCAAGGACACAATCTCCACCTCAGTTTAGCTTAAGCATAAAAAATGGGAGTTGAACCTAAAGGGCACGGAAAAGCCTTGGTTAGCACAAGTATAGACCTGCTCTGGGTCCCCTGAAGAATCTAGAAAGCTCTCAGGATTTCTAAATGATTCTTTGTGCATAAATTCTTTTCTTTTCTTTCCCTGCCTGCTGGCTTTCTACTATTTCCATCTGCCCTCTAGCTCCTGAGTTTACATACGCTAAAGACTGACCAACTGTTCCTGCATGCCAACCGAATTCTTGACTGAAAGAAATTAGTCCAAATGGATCAGTGTCCAAGGGTCTAATTAGGCTTCAGGAACAAGGTCATGCAGTGCCATTGTGGCTTCTGAGAGCTTACCTTTGTTGATTAGGATAGAGTGGAGGGTAGGGGCAATTTCAAGAGCCTCCTAAGACAGGGGACAACATTTGGGGTTCAGGGTCTGCAAAGAGGGGCTGGCAAACCCCCTAGTTTTGAGCTGGAGCTTAGCAGGAGGGGCTACACTTTAGTAGGAAGGGTGACGAGAAAGTAGATTCCATAAATTGTGGTTGAGTTAAGACTTCTCATTCAATTGTGGTAATCTCTGTTTGCCAGTGTTTCTAGATCCTGGGAGAAGGTATCATATCCTCTCCAGAGGAAAACAGCACCCTGGGCCTCAATTATTTCTACAAGTTTTCAAATGCAATGTCTGTACACAAAAATAACCAGGCATGGGAAGAAACAAGACAACATGAATGAGAGCAACAAAAGCAACAGACAAGAGACCCATAGGGATTCCAGATATTAGAGTTATCAGATTTTACAATAATTGTGATTACTATGTTCAATAAGATTTAAAATTGAAATTTTTATTAGAGAAGTAGAAATTACATATATGTGTAGTAGAAACCACACACATAAACTACATATGTATGTATATAAAATTGAAAAGAAATTCTAGGACAGAAAAATAGAATAACTAAAATTAAGTCAGTGGATAAGTTTCTGCAGATTAGACATAGCTTAAGAAAAATGACTTGGAAGATAGGGCAGAAGAAATTATCCAGAATAAAGCATGGAAAGTCAAAAATATCGAAATACTGAAGACAGGTTAAGACACAGATGATACAATGAGAAAGTTTATGAGTGTAATTAATTGGACTCCTGGAAGGAGGTAGAGATTTAATGGAACAGAAGCAATTTTGAAGATTTAAAAGCAAATAACTTTATGGAGTCAATGAGACATCAAGCAAGCGGCATGTTGGAAAATCTCTGTGAACCCTAAACATAAATAAAAATGCGCATTAAGGTACAGCATAGTAAAAGTGCTAAAAACCAAAGACAGTGTCTTCAAAGTAGAGAGAAGAAAGACCATTTTTAAATGAGCAACAACTAAAAAGCTAACTTCTCAACAAGAACAATCGAAGGCGATAGAATGGAAATTTTAAAGTGCAGAAAGAAATTTTCTAGCCTAGAATTCCATACCCAGCATTAACCTACAAAAATAACAAATAAACATTTTTCAGGCAAACAAAAGAGAAATTTCATCAACAGGTCACATTAAAAAGAACTTAATTTATAAAGATAGTTTGTTCAGAGAGAAGAAGGACAGAGAAACAGGAAGAAATTAACAAAAAAGGTAAATAGACTTATGAAACAATGTCTGATGAGGTTTTAAATATATGGAGAATTAAAGTACACAGCACAATAACATATATAAGTCAGAGTATTTGGGAGTTAAAATATCCTAAGGTCTTAACATTGGGAAGAGAGTAAAAGTGTCAGCAGTAGATTTTGATATAATAAAGATGCGTATAACTTAAGGATAACTAAGAAGATAGTAAAAGTTTCAAGCTGAGACAGAGAAAGAATGGAATAACAAAAAAGAATCTAAAAGGAAGGAAGGAAAACTAAATCTGTAATAGGCAGGATAAAGAAAATGCTCATAGTAAGACGTAGATTTAAACCCAAGTATATCCAGTAATTACATTAAATATAAATGGACTCAATGTTCTGATCAAAAAGCAAAAAACTAAAAACAAAATCCAACTGCTGTTAACGAGCCACATCTAAAACAAGGATAGATATATTGAAAATAAAAGGATAGGAAAGATAGGCAAACACTAAAAAGCTGGTATAGTTGTATTAATTTTTTGACAAAGTATCATTTAAGGCAAAAGCCTTACTAGGGATAAAGAGGGGCACTTCAAAATAGTAAAAGATTCAATTCGTGAGAAAAATAAAGTTCTAAAGGTTAATGCGCCTAGTAGCATAGCCTCAAAGTATGTTAAAATGGTATGGGCAAAAGATGAACAGGTGCTTCAAAAAGGAGAGTATTCAAATGGCTTATGAGAGAAGGTAGGTATTCAGCACCATTAGTTACTAGGGAAATGCAAATTTATACGAAGATACCACTACACACCTATCAGAAGGGCTGAAAATAAAGACTGACAATGACAGGTGTTGATGAGGATGTAGAGCAACTAAAACTCTCATGTAATTCCCAGAAGGAGTAAACATGGGCAATATCTACTGAAGCTAAACAAGCCTATCTTAGAATCTATTAAATTCCACTAGCTGGTATATGCCCAAGAGGAATGAGTGCATATGCCCACTGAAAGTCATGTTTACAAGTATGCTTATAGCAAGATTTTCCATAATAGCTCTCAAATTGGAGATAATTCAAATGTTTATCGACAGAATGGATAAATATATTGTGCCAAACATTTACAATATAATTTTAAGTAGCTATCAAAAGAATGAACTACCGCTATGTGAAACAATATGAATGAAGCTCATAGACATAATATTAAACAAAAGCCAGACACAAAGGAATATATACACTGTACGATTGCATTTATATGCATTTCAGGAACAAGGAACAGGTAAAACTTAATGTTATCACCCTCAGTCAGAATAATGGTAATGGAGAGAGGAGTAACCTATTATTGACTTAGAAGGGCATGAGGAAACCTGGGGTGCTGGAAATGGTCTATGTCTTGATTTGAATTATGTGGGTATATACTTATAAAAATGCATTGAACTGTATATGTAAGATGTTTGTACTTTCTGAATGTTATACCTTAATAAAATACATAAAAGCAAAAATGGGCAGAACCCCTTAGAAGGAGAAACAGACAGGTCCACAATTATAATAAGATATTTTTTATACCTTACTTAATAATTGATAGAACAAGTAGATTTTAGAAATCGGTAAGGATGAAGAGTATTTGAATGACGTAATCAGCAAACATGATCTAAATGGACATATATGGAACATTGCACCTAACAACTGAAGAACATGTGTTCTCTTCAAGCTCATGTTGAGCATTTACAAATCTGGCCATATGTTGGTCCATAAAGCAAGTCTCAACAAATTTCAAAGCATTAAGATCATTTAGAGTATGTTTGTAAGTCAATTAAGGTAAAGATCAATTTTAAATGATAATTAGAACATTCTGTAAGTTTGGAAATTAAATATGTTTTAAAACTGCCCACAGGTCAAAGAAAAAATCACACAGGTAGGAATTAGAAAAATGATTTTAAAGGAGTGATAATAAAAATACATGTGGAAGCTCGTGAGGTATGGCTAATCCTGAGCTTAGAGGGAAATTTATACCCTTAAATGCATATATACATATTAGAAAAAAATAAAGGCTGAACATCGGTGAACTGGGTACCATCTCAAAAAGCTAGAAAGTGAATTTAATCACTTTAGTCTTTACCACTTCTATAACTTTTCGATGCACATGTCGTAATGTATTTTAATTACCAGTTTACTTGCTCTCACTGGAAAAAGTGATCCATGAGTTCTTTGGGTTCAGGGATCATGTTTTATTCTTTATATCCCCAGTGCCTATTAAAGTATCTTGCACACGGTTGATAGTTGTTTGAACTGAATACAGTTCAGTGCCTTAGGATTGTTAGAAACTCAGGGTCTCAAACTCAAGTGTTTACAAAAGCCAGGCAGGTGATATGATGAGTGAGCCTGCTATATGGGGAATGGAGAACATGGCAAACTGGAGGGCACGTGCTGCTTCTAAAGGGACAACTGCTGCAGCTGCCGGACCCTAGTTGATTGTCGCAGTGGGAGAATGCTTGCCTGCTATGTCTAGATCTCCAATTTGTTTATAAGAAGGCAGAAATTCAGATTTTGATATGAAATCTCCATTTTTAAAGTGTTGGAAACTAATTAATTAAAAAAAAAAAATACAGCGAGTGCCAAACCAAACTACACAGCCCTATGGCTGCTGTTTTGCAACCTCTGTTTTATTTCACACCTTTAAAAGGTGGGAACATGTTTCATGTCTATATACCCTAGCCAATAGACTGTTGAGCTGCCTTTTCCATCAAGCGTATTTCTGCCTGAAGAAAGGGGTCGTACTGCTTCCTAATTGGATTTCTGGGTCATATCTGTAAGAGGTTTGCAGGATTTTTTAAAGCCTTCTTTGTAGTTGGCTGTTTACCCCAGCTGAATCGGACATGTGTTCCCAAAGATTTTTTTCCCTCTTTTTGTTGTAATATTCTTAATGATGCATTCTGACTTTTTCACTCTGTTTTCTACACATTTGTCACCACTTCTGCTTTTGGATCTTCATGCTGGAAAATCTGAGGCTTACATGGAAGATTGATTTTTAATGCCCCTTGTGTTGTTTTTCGGCTGTAACATTTGCATGCAATTATGACATTTTAAAAATAGGAGACCATGGGGTTTGAAAAAAAGAATCTTCTGGGCGGATGAGCAAATGGAAAGGCTGGCCTTTAATTTTGTTAACATCCCAATTACATCGTGGTAACCCTCGTGACGATTTCTGTCCCTTGTAATGCAACACCTGGTTTTTGTTCCAGGGACAGGGACCAAGCCTGGCTGACTCAACCCTTGCTCAATCATGAAAGCTTTGGTGGGAAAGCTCGTGTTTTCCACAGGCCAGCAGAGGTCACTATTTCAAAGTTGTTAGAGGGAAAATTGTCCACACAGTCCATACCACTTCTCTTTTATTTGGGGGAGGTTTTATTCATAATACTGATGGGAGATTTTTTAATTCACACTTTCAGTATTTTCAAACGTTCTTTAAAAATCAATTGTTTTTGTATATTGTGTTTAAAAGTGCTGGTGGCTTGAGTGGGCTTCTGCAGATCATTGTTTATGGGACTAATAACAGCTACCATTTATTGAGCATCTACTAGGTGCTGGATCCTGTGCTCTGCACTCTACACACATTATCTTTAATAGCCATTTGCCTGCTAGGGTCGTTGTGAAATTTATCTCAGTTTTCCAGAAAAAGAGACTGAGGCAGGAAAAGTGAGATGATTTGCCCAAGAACACACGGCAAAGTGGAGATGGGATTCAGATACAGGGAGATCTGTCTTCAGAGCCAAGCTCTTAATTTTCTTGGGAGCTGCACTTTTTTCCCAAGAAGAAATATGTTAACAGCTCGAAGCAACAATCTCCGAGAATGTGTGAAGGGAGTATGTATTTTTGAAGCAAAACTTTAGAAATAACTTGCTGTTTTCTCTTTGCAAATTTCATCCTATTTTCTTGAAGGAGCTAGACTTTATTTCTTAGTCTCCTTTGAAAATAAGAACTGTGATGACCTGTCGGGCTTTGCTTCTTCTCCACATGAAAACAAATATTAGTAATACATTGTCTCCAAAAATGTCTTACTCAATCAACCATTTAGTGAGTAAAGTTTACTAAAAAGATTCTTATTTCATTTTACAAGTCCAACGGAAAACTTTTTAACTTTGAAAAGAAATAGACTGTGAATGAAAAGATAATCTGTTTTAGTGGGCTTTTATTTATTCATGTTTGAAAACATGAATAAATCACTAGTATTTTCCATAAAGCTGGAGAGTTATTAGAGGACAGCTGTGTTCATCACCAGATAATGAGTGGTCAATTTGACCCCCATGTTCTCACTGAAGGGGTCATGTGAGAACAGTAAGAAAAGGCTTTGTATCTTTTGGGCTGCTATAAAAGGACATTTGGTTCTGAAGTCAGTCTTACAAATTGGCCTGGTGTACTGCTGTCTATTATTCTTATTTCGAAATTTTTAATGTTTTGTGGTTGCTATTAACTATAATTATTATTAGAACAGAAAACCACATTACCCTTTTAGATCTTCTTAATTAACTAATAAGATGGAGCTGACTTATTTTTGTTGTCAGCAAATATTTAACAAGCTTTCATGGGGATAGCAAGTAGCTCAGAGTAACAAAACAAAGGCTCTAGTAGGGGGAGATAGACAATGAATATAAACAAACATCATGTGGTGGTGAATACTCTGAAGAACAAGTAGAAAGTAGGATGGGATTCTATTTTAGATATGTGGTCAGAGAAGGCCTTCCTGATAAAGTGATATTTGGCCAGATGCCTGAATGAGGTAAGAGAGAGCGTAAGTGGATATCTGGGGGGAGAGTTCCAAAAAGCAGAAGGATGCTGAGGCCAACAGCATGCCTGGTAAGTTCAAGGGATAGCCAAGAGGGCAGAGTGCTGGGCACAGAGGGTGAGGGGAAGAGTGGTGGGTGGGGTCAGAGACATAGGATGGGGACCAGGTCATGTCAGGCCTGGTTGGCTACAATAGGGACTTTGCCCTTACTCTGAGTCAGAAGCAGACTTGGAAAGTTTTGAGTAAAGGAGTTACATGGGCCCACTTATGTTTTAAAAAAGTTCATTTGGCTGTTCTGTGGAAAATAGACTGGGGAGAGGTGGGGGCAGGTAGGAATGAAAGCAGGGAGGCTAGTGAGGAGGCTATTGCTGTAAACTAAGTGAAAAGGGATAGTGGCTGGGACCTGAGAGATGGCAGTGGAAGTGATGAGAAACAGGTCTGGGTCCGTGATGAAGACAGAGTTGACAAGAGCCTACTTCTGGATCTTCTTTTATGTGAAAAATAAATAAGTTTCTATGTTATTTAAGCCCCCCATTATTTTGAGTTTTTCAGTTATATGCAGCCAAACCCATCTTACCTGCCCCCCAAGGAAACCCATTCCTTTCCCAACTCAGTAAATGGCAATTTCATTCTACCAGCTGCTCAGACCAAAATCTTGGAGTCCATATTAATGATTTGTTTTCTTTCATACGCCATAACCATTCTCCTGCCAATTTTTAGGAAGGTTATCAGGAATTCAGGCTCATTCTAACTCTGTACTTAGCTAGCCCCAAGGTATAGCCCTCATCCTCATGGTCCCATATGGCTGCTGGAACTAGAGCTATTATATCTGCATTCCAGGAAATGGGAAGGGACAAGAAAAGGGAGAATGGTATACACCTTCCCTTTTGTGGAGACTTCCTAAAAGGCCTCATACTTACCCTTGCATCTCATTGGCTGAAGTGTAGTCACATGGCCACATCTGGCTGCAAGGGAGGCTGGAAAATGTCTTTTAGAGGTTATGTGTAACCCCCAAATAAAACTGGGGTACTATTACTGAGACTCTGAGTGAATGTTAAGTTAGGCTGCCAGTAGTCTCTTCAGCGTTTGGAGTTTGACTTTGGAAGAAATGAGTTCTAGTCTTATCTCTGGCACTATTTAGCTATGTGATTTTGAGCTAAGATTACATCACTAAACCTCTATTTCACCTGCAAAATAAAAGAATTGGACTGAGTGATTTTTAAGTTCCCTTCTAACTGTAACATTGCATGAGTCTTTGAATTTGTCATTTAATAAGGTAAGTATAGTTTTAAAAAGAGATAAAAAGTCTTGAAAAGATTATGCAAGATGTCTATCAAATGTCTTAAGATTGATCTTTTGTAATCGAAAGATTCATTTCAAAGTTATTCATGAATACAATTCCATGCTTTTTTCATAATGCTTTCTTCTTATAGGTATAGATAATTTTAACATATGATTGAAAAGAAGCATATAAATTACATAATCTTAGTGCATACTGGAAAACTTGATATTTATTTTATAATAAAAAGTTTTAATAAAAATATGAATAATCAACTATCCCATTCCTTACTCCATATATACATTTGTAGCCTTATTTACGAACTTTTGACCTGTTTAAAAAATTTAGTACGTGTGTTCAAATCCATACACTACTGCTTATTCTCATATACATTAAAGTCTGTGTCTTCAAGAGTTCTGCAGTTTATTATTGGGAATACAATAATACACAAATAGGTATATAATAAGGCAGAAAATAAGTGCTCTGAGAGGGGCTTTGTGTGTTTGGTGTTTGGTGTTTGGTTAGGAGGGGAAGCAGGCTGTATGGAGAAGGGGCCAATTGAGGTAAGCCTTGCAGATATGGATGGGGCTGGGTGGGAGTGGTCAGCCACAAAAGCATTCTGGATGGAAGAGGAGAGGTCAGGTTACAGAGAATGTTCCAGTTCAGTTGTGGATGAGGTAGGGTGGCACAATGGAAAGATCAAAGATCATGGTATTTAAGGTCTAGTAAACCTAGTGCTAAAACCTGAAAATGCTACTTGCTGGCTGAGACCTTGCGCAAGTCAATAACCTATTTGGGTCTCATTTTCCTCATCTGTGTCCTCACAGGAGATAATACTACTCTCTACATAGGGTTGTTGTTTGTACTGAATATAAATATGTCCTGTCACCTGCAGTAATTTATATAAGAGAAACTTCCACAGGGCATGGTACTATGTGCTTCCATAAGTAACAGGCCCCTTCTCCTATATGGAAAATTAATATTAGTCCTCATAATTTTTTAAGCTCTCAAATCTAGTTGTCCTCATTATCAGTATTCGATGTGCATTTTATATTAAGTCTGATTTTGTTTCCCTACAAATACAGTGATGTGCTGAAAACCAACTAAACTTTTTATGAAAAGCGGTTGCATAGTAATGAGAACATGGAAGAGGTATGACTTAGTGGCCTGGTAATTGTGGCATCTTTGCTTCCAGAAACCACCCCTAAAGATGAAGAATGCCTTGGGCCACCCAGGGGAGGTTCCAAACTCAAAAATTGCTCTTCTGCCAGACACCCGGCTTCTTCTTTTTCCTCACTCTCCTTCGCTCCCATCACTCAGGCTTGTCAAGTTTACTGAGTTCCAGACACTCCTCTCCACCTTCACCAACCCCTGGCGGCCGAGGCCCAGCTCTTTGGCATTTCTCTCTGGGACATCTCCTGACTGTTCTTTCAGCATCCACATTTGCCCCTTTCTCAGTCCATTTTCCACACAACAGCTAGAGTATTTTCAGAACAGATCTGATCATGTCGGTTTCCAACCTACAATCCCTTCGCTAATTTTGTATCCAGCCGTTTTCCTTCCCCAGTCTCATCTGGTGCCTTCCCTCCCTTCACTTGGTGGCTCCAATCACACTGCCCTTCTTTTGCTGCCTGGAAGGAATCTTAGTTCCTGTCATTTCAGGACTTTGGCACATACTCCTTCATCTGCTAGAATGCTCTTCCTCAACTCTACCACCAGTGACATCTTATCCTCTTAGATTCTATTTAATCATGATCTCCTCTGAGAAGCCTTCCTTGACCCTTTAGAGTCCATCAAGCCTCTGACCCGCCTCCTCACTTCATGTCTTCTCATAGCATGGACCATTACTCCCCCAGGGCCTTTTCTTTGTTTCTAAGTATGTATGTATTTGTACGATTAGTTGAATACTTTTGTCCACCATCAGTCAGAAGCTCCATAAATCTCTGGCATCTAGGACAGTACCTGGGACATGGTAGGTGTTCAATAGATATCATTAGATCAGGATGGAGGAGCTCTGGGATAGAGACCTTGGTGCTTCCTACTGCCACTCTTAGCCGTTGTCTTTTGACCTCTCTGAAAGAATTTCTAGAGGGCCTGCGCATCCTTTAACATATCCTTCATCCACTTTATTAACTTATGCATTTATTCAACTATCTTTCACTGAGTATGTATGGACATCAGGCACTGTGCTTGGTACTAGGGCTACAATGACAAATAAAACAATTTCTGTCTCCGAAAAGCCAGGAGAACTCAGAAGGCTTTAAGTTAGGAGAGCAATGTGGTTGGATCAGTGATTTAAAAAGACCCTTTTGGCTTCAGGGAGGAGGATGGATTGGAGGGGCCAGGCTAGAGGCAGGAGGACCAAGGTGAGAAGCCTGTTTAGTGACTCAAGCTAGAGATGATGAGGACTGACGAGGACCACACCTGTGGAGATGGAGAGAAGGAGCACTTACAGAAGGCACACAGGCAGGAATCACAGGCCGGAGAGTCCGAATGTGGATGGAGGGAGAGAAAGGGGCCTAGAATAACCCCTAGGATTCCAGCTTGGTGGTGTCATTGGTCAGGTAAGAGAAAACACAAGATGAGGAAAGAAGAAAGGAGGAGAGCTGGAAGAAATGAGTTTAGTAGAACTTGGCTTCCCAAGCCCTCAACAGTTTCTATTTCTAGAGTGTGTCTGATTCACTGGAAACTTCATTCAGAAGAGTCTCTAATGTTAAAAATAATCACCTTGACTCTTTTGTTTGTTTTAAATTTACATACAGTAAAAATCCACAGTGTACTGAACTACGAGTTTTGGAAAATAGAATTGTGTAAACACCACTACGATCAAGATATAGAACAGTTCAGTCATTGACCCTTCCTCCCCTAAATTCCTTCGTTCCTTTGCAGTCAAATCTTTTCCAATCCTTAACTTCTGGCAACCATTGACCTGTTCTCTATAATTTTGCCTTTTTCAGAATTTCACATCAATAGAATCATACAGTATGTAGTCCTTTGAGTCTGGTTCCTTTTATTTACAATAATTCATTTGATTCACTGGTGTTGTTATGTGTATCAATAGTTAAGTCAATATTCTTACTGAGTAGTATTTCATTCTGTGGTTTTACCACAGTTTATCTGTTCTCCAGTTGAGGGATATTTGGTTTCCAATTTTTGAAGATGATGAAGTTCCTAAAAACCTTCATGTACAGGTTTGTGTGCAAACATAAGTTTTCATTTCACTTGGGTAAATATTGCCGGTTTGAATGGGTTGCATGGTAAGCATTGTGTTTAACTTCATAAGAACATATCAAACTTTTCCAAAGTGGTTATTATCTTTTTGCATTTCTACCAGCAATGTTTGAGAATTCTAGTTGATCTATATACCCTTGCCAGCATTTAGTATTGTTATTTTATTTTATTTTTAAATTTTAATCATTCTAATAGGTGTGTAGTGGTATCTCAGTGTGCTTTAAGATTGCATTCCCTGATGACTAATGATGCTGAGCATCTTTTCAGGTGCTTATTTTCCATCTGCATATTTTCTTTGGTGAAGTATCTGTTCAAATCTTTTGCCCATTTAAAAACTTTGGTTGTTTTTATTAAGTTGTAAGGATTCTTTAAATTTTCTGAATACAAGTCACTTGTTAAGCATATGATTTGCAAACATTTTCTCCAAGGTTTTTTTTTTTTTTTTTTTTCCATTCTCTTAACAGTGTATTTTGCAGGGCAAAATTTTAAGATTTTTGATGAAGTTTAATTTAACATTTTTTTCTTTTATGGGTTGTGCTTTGGGCATATATATAATTTCTCTTTATTTAACCCAAAGTCAAAGAGATTTTCTTTTAGGCTTTTTTTCCTAGATATTGTAACTTTGCATTTGAGCTATTTTGAGTTAATTTTTGTGTAGTGTGTGAAGTATAATCAAAGCATTTTTTTTTTTGAGTATGTATGTGCAGCTGTTCCAGTACTGTTTGTTAAAAGACTATCTTTTCCCCACTAAATTGCTTTTGTACCTTTGACAAAATCCATTGGCCATATGTGGGTTTCTATAGAATATGGAATATTCTGTTTCATTGATCTATGTGTATATGCCTTTGCCATTATCACACTGTCTTGATTACTGTGGCTTTACATTGAGTTTTAAAATCTTTTTCTTTTCAAAATTGTTTTGGTTATTCTAGTTCCTTTGCCTTTTCAAATACAATTTAGAATCACCTTGTTGGTTTCTATTGGAAAAATCTTGCTGGGATTTTGATTGAAGTCACATTGAATTTATAGATTAATTTGAGGGGAATTGATAATTTAACAATATTAAATCTTATAAACGTGATACGCCTATTCATTTATTTAGATCTGTTTTGATTTCTTTCATCAGAGGTTTGTGGTTTTCAACATATACATTCTGCACATATTTGTTAGATTTATATCTGACTATATCATTTTTAAGTGCTATTATAAATGGTACTTAAAAAATTTTTAATTTCTAATGGTTTACCGCTAGTGTATATAAATACAATGGATTTTTAAAATGTTAATTTTGTATCCCGCGACCTTGATAAATTTATTTATTAGTTCTAGGAGCTTTTCGGGGGGTAGGGGAGAGATTCCATGGCATTTTCCACATAGATGGTCATGTTTTATTTTCTCTTTTCCAACCTGTATGTCTTTTTTCCCCCTTGCCTTACTGCACTTGCTCAGACTTCCAGTGTGATGTTGAATAGGAATGTGAAAGCAGATGTTCTAACCTTGTTCTTGATCTTAGTGGGAGAGTGTTCTGTTTTTACCATTAAGTGTAGTACGAGTGTGCGTTGTTAGCTGTAGGCTTTTGTTTTTGTAGATGTACTTATCTAGTTAAGAAAGTCCCTTTCTATTCCTAGTTAGAGTTGGTTCTTATTCTCTAACCACATATGAAATTTCATCTAAAACATCTTTATTGGCCTTTCGTGACTGTATTCTATATTGAGATTCTTCAGATTTGTTTTGTTTTGTTTTTAAAAGAGCATTTTATACTTGAAAACTCTATAATTTTATTAAACAATGTCACCCCAATAAATTCAATAAAAAATAAAAATAAATAAATAAAAGAGCATCTTTGAGTTCTAAGATGCACTGTAGAAATGGTGGGAGAAGTTAATTGGGTGTTTCATTAATCATCATCATCACCTCTCATTTTCTACTTTCTCACTGAGTCTTCATGGAAGTCCTGATGGATCAGGTACTATCATCTTTATTTGGCAGGTGCCGTATCGGAGAACCAGGGTTGGTGACTTGCTCATGTCCCTTAGCTTGATAGCACCAGAGTCACAAACATTATAGAAGCCATGCTATGGACTGCCCTCAATGAAAGCCTTGAAGTGCAGTGAAGGAAGCCCAGGCTTTGAACTGGCAGACAATCTCTTTAATTTTAATTAAATTAAAAATTTTTGTGTTGAACTGAAATTCACATAATATAAAATTAATCATGTAGAGTGAATAATCCAGTGGTATTTAGTGCATTCACAATGGTGTGCAACTGCCACCTCTATCTAACTTCCTCAAATTTTCATTACAGGAATTTTATAATTCCTGTAGGAAATCTATACCCATTGGGTAGATACTACTGCCCATTTGTCCCTCCCTCTAGCCCCTGGCAACCGCCAATCTGCCTTCTGTCTCTGTGGACTTACCTATTAAGGATATTTTATATAAGTGGAATCATACAACACATGACCTTTTGTGTCTAGCTTTTTCACCTAGCATGTTTTTGAGGTTCATCCATGTTGTAGCATGTATCAGTACTTCATATCTATATCTATATATCTATATCTATCTATCTATCTATCTATATCACAATTTGCTTATCCATTCAATCTTTGATGAACATTTGGATTGTTTACACAACAATATTCTTTAGGTATATACCTAGGAGAAGAATTGCTGGGTCATATGGTAATTCTATGTTTAACTTTTTGAGGAACCATCAAAATGTTTTCCACAGTGGCTATAGCATTTTATATTCCCAGCAGCAATGTTTCACTAAATTCTTGCCAACATTTGTTACTTTCTGTTTTTTTTTTCTTTTAATTTTTTAAATTTTAATTATATCCATTCTAGTTGGTGTGCACTAATACTTCATTGCAGTTTTGATTTATATTTCCCTATTGGCCAATAATGTTGAACATCTTTTCATGTACTTATTGGCCTTTTGTATATCTTCTTTGGAGAAATGTCTGTTCAAGCCCTTTGCCTGTTTTTTGATTGGGTTGTTTGTCTTTTCATTGTTGAGTCCTAAGAGCTCTTAATATATTCTGGATACTAGACCCCTATCAGATGTATGATTTGGAAATATTTTCTCCCATTTGTAGGTTGTCTTTTTACTATCTTCATAATGTCCTTTGATGCACAAAAGTTTTTTCAAGTACTTTATGATTTTTAGCTCTTACATACTTTTTGTATATGGTATGAGGTAGGGATCCAACTTAATTCTTTTGTATGTGGATATTTAGTTGTCCTAGCATTATTTGTTGAAGAGAATATTCTTTCCTCAATGAGTAGTCTTGGCATCCTTATCAAAATTTAGTTGGCCATAGATGTATGGGAAGCAGCACTCTTGATTGAGAACTTTGGCAAATTGCTTAATTTTGAACTTTTATTTTCTCACCTATAGGAGGGGCGATAACCTCTTTCTCTCAGAGTTGTCAGGATTAAACAAGAACACATATGTAGAGTGTCAGCCATACTAACTGGTACATAATAGGTTCCCCAACCAATGTTAATTCTTCCATTAACTGCAAGAAATAGAGGCAGGGTAAGCAGTATAACATCCACCACGTCTCTCCTTCTCTTTCCTCATGCCTCCAGATTGCAGGAGTTCCTGGGCACACAGAAATATCTATTTTTGCCTTAACCATTTGCTGAATGTATGCTTACACCCCTAGACAAAGATAGTGAGGGGGGTGGGTCATAATAGGATGAAGAAGTACTTAGCTAAAAATGAAGTACTGGTCAGTCTTTAATAATTTGATCAGTATTCAATAAGCATTTACCAAGTGCTGATGCTGTGCCAGTATCTGTTCTAGGATCTAGAGTTACAAAGGCAAAAGGCTGCACCTGCTCTCAGAGAGTTCTTAGTCTAGAGGGAGAGACAGGCTGTTAAAAAAAAAAAAAAGTAGTTACAAACCAGCATCATAAGTTCTGAGATAGAATGAAGCAGAGATTGCTGTGGGAGTGTTCAAGAAAGAAAATAATTCTAGCTAGGAGATTCAGGGAAGGCTCTGGGAAAAGCGACATATGAGCTAAGTATTAAATGATTCATAGAAATGAGTTAGAAGATGGACAAGAGGGAAAAGTGTTAGTATAGGAAACACCATCTGTAAAGCTAAGAAGGCATGAATATATGTTCTGGATTCTAGGAGATGAAAAATATCCTAGGGTGTTTGGAACATAGAATAGGGCTAAGTAGTAGGGTGAGAAAATGCTTTGACTCTTTAGATGGCTATTGAGATCTGTTAATGATTATTGGCTTAAACAGGGAAATGACATGGTTAAGTCTATGTTTCAGAGATTGATAGGGAGACTAGTATGGAAAATGGATGATAGGAAGGATGATGAGGCGGGAGGCAGGAAGAAGAGTTGGGAAGAAATGTAGTAGAGACAATAAGAGGAGAGGGATTGATAGGTAGATTTATGGCCAATCAGATATGGGAGTGTGGGCGAAGAGGGGCCTTGGATGATTCTCAGATTTCTGACTTGGGAGACGTGGCCATGGGACCATTCACCCAGGTAGGGACATCAGAATGAAGAGTGAGGTCAGAGAAGAAAGCATGATGTTTGCTTTTGCAGATGGATCCAGATAGAGATATCCAGTAGACAGACAGTATGTGGGACCAGAGAGCTGAAGAGAGTTTGACTGGAACATGGATTAGTGTTAAAAAGCACACATTATTTGTCTGGTCTGCTAAAGGGAGAAATAGGTTTTATTTGTTTTGCTTTGTTTTGTTCTTGACAATTAACATATTTGTGACTTTTAATACAAAAAGTATAAAGACAAAAAATTATAGCCCTTAACCTACTACTTAAATAACCCCTGTTGAAAGAGAAGGAGGATAATATATGTTGTTAGAAAATATGAACAATTCAGAAAAGTATGAAATGAAACATACAGGCCTCCCTCCAGTCCTCTGTTCCCTTAACCACTGTTAACACTTTCTTGTGTTTTCTTCTAGGAAAACAAAATGCATATCTCTGTATCCCCAAAAGTGTCCTGCCACATACAGTGTTTAAGAAGTCCATTTTATTGAGAAGGTTAACCTTCTCATTGCTTCTCCAGGCTTCACAAACCCATCTGTCCTGGTGGGGTGGAGCTGTGCACTCAGTGGGAGAAGACAGGATCTCCAAATCCCTAGCTCAGGTAGCGGGGCTGGCTCAGGGAGGTACTCAGTAAAGAATAACTGAATGAGCAATTGCTGCATCTTGGAAATTTAGAGGCCTTTGCCTGCAGTTCCAGTTGGTTAAGTGACTTATTCAGCAAATGTTTTCAGAGTCTCATCTAAGTATGCAGTGCTGTGTGTGTACATATGTGGTGAAGGAGGAAAGACAGAGGACCTGGCTCCTGGACTTACTGAAGAGTAGAACTTGAAAGGCCAGCAATCTTCCACCTTCTCGCTTTTTAAGAGGGAAAAATGAGGTTCAGGGTGAGGTTATGATTTGCTTAAAGTCGTAAGGACTTAAACAATTCATAGGAAGGCAAATGAAGGCGGACAAGGGGAAAAGTGTTAGCACAGGAAATGTCATATACAAAGCTATGAAGTATATGAGCCAGCACTGGAACTTCAGAAACTTGTGTGTGTTTGGGGGGTGAGGTGGGGCGAGGAGGAGCACCTGGTGGCAAGTTTGAAGGATTGGTGAACTACTTTTGCTTCTTTTCTGCCCCTTCCCTTCCTGCCATAAAAGTAGCAATAACCTCCCAACTCTAAATCCCCAGACAGAGGCAAGACCTTTGAGACCTATGCATCCCTTGGGTAATGGTGTGTGTGTAATGGATGGGTTTGGTTGACATCTTGTATCTATTAGAGGCAGCGTGGCTGGTATAGGAGGAAGAGCACTGGACTGAGAGTCAGGAATCCTGGATTCTAGTGTCAGCTCTGCCACACCGACCATACTGCTGTGAGCCAGTCACATACTCTCTCCTCTGTATGTGGGGTGAGTCTAACTCAATCTCCGAGGTCCTCCGTGCTGTTACTGCTCTCTAAATGTAAGATGCCATATTTAATCAACTATAGGAAATCAGACTTTAGGATTCTGTGGTTCTAAAATCCTGGTTTTCAAAGATTCTGGGATTGCTGCTTAAGATCTATTACTCTGCAGAATCCTGTGTTTTGAGATCTGACCTGTTGTGTAGTAGGGAGTGGCTCCATATACATTTTTCAGTTTGAAACCAAGGCCAAAGTGATCTCTCTCTTCAAAAAGTGCAAAGCCAGACGGGACCCTTGGAACCCACCCAGATCACCAACAAACAGTGCAGAGGAGGCAGGCTGAGATGAAATACAGGGACCATCTTAGAGACATGATTGGATCCTCTAGTAGCCCTGGCAAATAGTCTGAGCCCGGGTGAACAATCTAGTTTTGCACAAGAAGAAACTGACACTCAGAGAAGAGAACTGAGCCCCTGCTTCCAGTCACCCCAAAGTCTTGTTCTCTGTCCAGTGTTCTTTCTACACATTAGGCAGGGATCCTTGAGACACTGCTGTCTGTGAGGGGAGCCCAGAATGCAGGGAAACCATGTTCCAGGCCCTGGAGGAACTTTACTTGGAAGACTGAAGCTCAACACCCAGGGCTGTAAGATTCTCCTGGAGCTGCCTACCCCCAGGCAGATTCATAGATGCAATTGGAATATCTTCTAGTTGAGATCTGGGATTCTGTTTTTGTTTGTTTGCCTTTTATCCTTTGAGTTTGAGGCCCTCTAGCCAGGGCTTTTTCCGATGAAAAGCACAACAAAAACAGAAAGGTAAAAAAAGTGGTCTGAGAGCTCTGGATTCGGGTCTCAACTTCGAAGCTGACTCGCTAAGAAATCTGTGCGAGCTCCCAAGTGAGCAAGTTGGGTTCCGCAAGAAAACTTTTAAGGCACTTTCACATCTATTACCTTCCCATCTGAGAAGAAAACTGACTAGAGACAGGGGAAGGGTCTTGCTCCAGCCACTGGGAGAGACAGACAGAGCCAGGTTGAACCCGCTCTCCTGACGCTCAATGAGCTCCGCCGCCCAGGCCAGCCCGGCCCCAACGACAGAGCCCAGCCTCTGTGACCCGTGGCACCGCCCCACCGGCCTGGCCCCGCTTGTTGGCGGGAGGACGACGGACAGCGCAGAGCTCCTGCCGCCACGGCCTGTCAAACCCTCCGCCCAGCCGCGCGCCCAGCCCCGCCCAGCCCCCCAGGCGAGGAGGTCCCGCCCTCGCGCCGCGATTGGCCTCAACAGGGCGGCCTCAGCTAGCCAGTGGCCAAAGTCTCTGTCGGGCAGGCCTTGGCCCCGCCCCCACCTCAGGGTGCCGCCCCGCAGGACGCTGCGGCTGCAGCCGCGGCTGCGGGGGCTGCGGCGCCAGTGGAGGCGCCGCGAACAGTGCGCCTCAGGAGCTGCTGCAGCTGTGGCAAGGTGAGAGGGGGCGCGGCCGGTGGCCGGAAGAAGGGTGGGCGCCCGGGCCCGAAATCTGGGGCTAGAGTCCCAGCGATGCTCGAACCCGGGGAGCTTTGGAATGGCGCGGGGAGCGCCAAAGGAAAAGGAGAATTGGGGGTGCCAGGGCCCTCTTTACAGGAGGGATGATGGAAGGGCCGAGTCTCTATGGAGGGGGGCCCAGGACGGATGAACGAGAGAGTATAGTATATGTAGTACGTCGTGTCTCTGAGTGTGCATTAGCGGGGGTGTGTGGTGTGCGTGGGAGTGGGGATGCATTGGCATTACTGAGTTTGTGCGAGTTTGAGCGCGTGATCGGTTCAATTTCTCTGCTGTGCATAAGAGTGTGCGTGTCTCGATGTGCGCGTGATGGGTTCGCCTCACGGGAGTGAGCGCTCTTCCTCGGACTCCTATTAAGACTCCCATTTTTCGCAGCTTAGGTGGTTGTGGGTGAATCTCGGAGAGTCTGTGCTTGGGATCCGTGGGTGCGCAGTCCGTTGTCCTTGCGCGCAGCCTTGTCCCCCCAGGCGCAGCCTGCGACCCTCCTGGAGCAGTCCCCGCGGCTTCGCCAGAGCCCTGCCCTGGGAATCCTTGTTGCCGCCCACTCCCGGTCTCACTGGTGACGCCGCACAGGCGCTCTCCCCTTTCCAGGCCTCAGTTTCCCCATTCGCCCAAAGAGGGCCGGTATCGGCGGAGGTGGTGGAGGCGCATTTGATTGGGAGAGTGTAGGAACCTAAGGGTATGCGCTGCGGTGGCCGGCAGCTGGGATCCTCGATTCGCTAGGGAAGGAAGTGCGATGCTCTCCTGCCCTCAGGGAGGGGCTTTTACAGGGGGTGAGGTGGGTTTGTCAGGTTAGGGTGTTTGGTGGCACTAGTCTTTTAGAGTGAGGAATAAAGCAGGGATTCGTGATCTGTATAAACTCCAGCCCCGGGACAAGAAGAGAGCCGCTCCCCTCGTACCGACGCTCGTGTGCTG
Source organism: Pteropus vampyrus (assembly GCF_000151845.1). Lineage (NCBI taxonomy): Eukaryota > Metazoa > Chordata > Mammalia > Chiroptera > Pteropodidae > Pteropus > Pteropus vampyrus. The sequence continues at coordinate 2,773,738 of NW_011888951.1, forward strand.
TCTCCCATCCTCAGGAGCCCTGCGCGACCCCCAGCAGTGCGCCCCACTCCGGCGCGATGCACTGCGAGGTGGCGGAGGCGCACTCAGACAAGAGGCCGAAGGAGGCTCCCGACGCTCCCGGTCCCGGCCGTGGGCCTGCAGGCCTCGGTGCGCACATGGCATTCAGGGTCACCGTGAGCGGTGGCGGCTGCGGGGATGGGGACCCTCGTGACCTGCTATCCCGGCCGCCTGTGCCACCGCCGCGTGCCCACGACCTCCTCCGGTCCCGGAGCCCCCGAAACTATGGTCCGTCCAAGGTCGCCGCCGCCGGGAAGGGTAAGTCTGGCCCTGCCAACACGCCGGGCCAGGGGTGTGGAGGGGTGTTGAGAGATTCGGGCTGCCTGACGTCTCCACCGCACGCATTTGTAGGAATCCTCGGGAGAACTTGGTGTTCGGAACTTTCTCCTGAGGTTGTCAGTTTCTCTCTAGTTGTTTGGGACTAGCTTGTCATTCTAAAGTGATGCTTGTTTAGGAACCATCTAATTTAAGCGCAATAAGTCTATTTTGGGAAATGTGTGTCTAGAAAGGTTAGATTACATAATTTTGCTCTTGTATGTTTCCGATAAAAGCTGTGTGAAAAGCGTCAAAACCTTATTATAAATTAGGATGAGTAGCCACTTGAGTATTTTCTCTGAGCCAACTAAAGGCATATTTTGAGGTATTCCAATCTCCCTCAGTAACAAAAACCAAGGGCCTTCAACAAGACCCTTCCCCTCTTGGTACCTCAGTTTCCCCATCTGTCAAGTAAGGAATTAATTTATGCGGGATGATTTCTGGATTCCTGATGAAAAATTTTATTAATCTATGAGCCAGACTGAGTCAAGTTCTGACTTGAAAAATGGCTTTTCTGTACTCAATACTTTAGAAGCATAGTCTTTGGTTAAAAGTTAGTTCACAGTACTCTTCCTCTACCCAGTAAGGTGAAGGCCCCAGCACAGTTTGTGGGCTCAAAGTCAGCGACGATGCTAGGATTCTCATGAGCCTGTTCTTCTCATCACAGTTAATGATTATTGAGACATCATTTGTTAGTTTCATACTGACAGATAATTAACCAGAAATTGGGGAAATTGTTAAGGCAATGTATCCCCCCATCTTCCACCTTTTTTTTCCCCTTGGGAGAAACCAAGGCTTTGGGGTTTCATTTTTTCCGTGTTTGGGACCGCTTACTTCTATTTCCAAGTGATTCTCAAGGAAGACAAAAAACAGTTTCTTTTATGGCTCTGTAAGCATCACTCCTTTAGCATGAGCTCCAGCAACTTAGAAAAGGTAGGGTGGCTTACTTTTAGAGATGAGAGCTCGTTCTGGGTAAAAAATATCCAACTTCCCTCTTCAGGGACTGACAAAATGAAATAAATTCAAACAGTTTTTTTTCTTTTTAATGAAAACACACAACTTTGTAGGAGAGTGCTGTTTCTCGTCTTGTTTTAAATGTCAGCCTCTTCTCCCAGAAATAGAGATCATATTTTAGAGGAAAGATATAGAAAAAATGCCTTTAGAATATTATTGCTGGAATACACATATGAGGTTCTCTTTAAGGAGAGAGGAGCGCCACACAGCAAGACGTAATATTTGCTGCCCTGAGCTCCCTGGCTTCACCCCCTACATACGTAATCCTCCCCTAAACAGATACCCTCTTGCAACATTTTGCGTTTGGAAAAATCGTAGCTGTCATCTGAAGATCGCTGTCTCCGCAGACCTACTGAATGGCTTTCCCAAACAGCCTTTGTTCCAAGCCGTGGTTAGAGACTTTTCATCTGGATGCTCTGTGTACGATCTTCCTACTTCTATTGCCTCAAACCCCAATTATTTTTATTTATAGTCCCCTCCCCCCAGTGTCTACAATATGAGATCTTTAAGTCAAGATTTTATTTGGAATGGTCATTCTGGTTAAGCATTTTGTAAGAGGCCTCTAAACTGTTTTCTTCACAGCCTCCAGAGGCTGGTGGGGTAGGATTTATCACACCCATTTGAAAGATGAGGAAACTGAGGCCTGAGAGTGAGAGAAGTGTATTGTGTGTAAAAGGCTGATTGGAGGTCTGATTGGGGGTCGGAGGTCTCTGGCCAACCCATTGCTCATGGACTTGGGCTTGAAGAGATTTCAAGAGGTTTCAGATCTGGCTCTGTCCCTCTGTCCCTCCCTTCTTCACAGTCAAGTCGCCCTGTGGCCTGAGACAAAACCAGAGCTATGGCGACCTTTTAAAAAGTGCCTTAAGGAAACAGCACCTTATTCCCTATTCCCACCAAAATATTCCCCAGACCACATAACCCTTTGAATGTTTGGTGTTTAGCTCCAAGTCTGAGACTTATTGGAAACAGACAGATAGAAATACCAATTGAAAAATATTTATTGACTGTGGTGGAAATTATAAGACCCCGCCAGTGATGATCTGTGGGACCTTGGGGAGAAGTTATTTCATTCTCTGAGCCTTAGTTTCTTCATTTATAAATCTACTGGGAGACTTACTTTGAAAGACTGAGGAGAGCATTAGTGATAGAGTGTGAAAGGGCCGCTTCAGTGCCTGATTATTTGGGGGATTACTCTTGTGATGTGTTTAACGTTCTCAACCTCTGGTTTTTTATTTGCGCTAGAATAATGCTTATCTCCCAGGGTAAATGAAACAACGGTTGTAAGAGTGCTTTATAAAAAAAGTAGAAGGGGTTTCTTTTATTAATTCATGCAGGGCACTATGCTACAGTCAGTGATCTTTGAGATAAAGAGAATAGTGCAAGAGGGGAGAAAAGTTTGATTTTTAAAATATTGAATGTGTGAAGATCACTAACTGGTGCACTAAGCGGGGGAAGCTGAGAGGAACCAAGCTTCAGGTCTTTTGTGGCTACCGCTGCCCAGTGACAGATACTGGAATCAGGTTTCAGATGATCTGCCTTCTGCCTTGAACAGACCCTAAGCTGAGGAAGGGAGCGAGCTCTTGAATCCGGCAGCTTATTCGTAAATGTCGGGGTCCTCTGTGTTTCCAGATCTGGAGTCAGGAGGCACTGGGAATGGTGCGACATCATGGACTAACATTATCATCATTTACTATAAGAATCATGATCTGTTTATGCCAGAGTCCCGTTTATCCAGATTCCAAACAGCTGGAAAGGCCAATTTACCAGATGCTGCATTTTTCTTTCTTATTTTTAAACACCCGACTCTCTGCTTTTGGAAATCCTAACAAGGAAAGAAGGTAGGGTAAACATCTGGGCTTTATGGGGTGGTCAGCTTTGTGACGATGATCTGATGAAGCTCATTCCCGTGCGCAGTGCTTCACAGTTTTCAGCTTAGGTTCCCACACATTCTCTCATCTGCCCTTATACCAGCTGTGTTCTGCCTATCTTGTGGGCTGTTTCAAGGGAACAGATGTAGAAACGCTTTGCAGTGTATAGAGTGCTGGGCGGATACTGGCTCCTATTATTCTGATTCTCATTTTATAGATGAAGACATTGAGATTCAAGGACGTGCTCAAAGCAAGAGACAGTTAATGGCAGTTTTCAAGGTTTCCTGTTCCAAATATTTGACTCTGGTGCTACAACTTGTACCTTCTACATGTGTGTGTTGGTGGCCGACAGCAGGCATTCACCATGGCCTCCTTAACATTCCCAGAGAAATTAAAATATTTTTTGCCTTTGGTATTTTTTCTGTCTTGAATCTTTGGAAATAGATAACTAATATCTATGCCATTGTTAGAAAACACCTTAGTTTACCAGATGATTCCATTTGTCTAGAATTGCTGTTCTCAGACCAAACCAGACAATAAGCTCGCTTTTTAATTCCCAGAGACTCACTGGGCCCTTTTCACTGTGCGCTGAAACTAGACATGTCCTAGCAATAAAAGGGGACCGATGATCATGACAAATGTGGACTCTGCCATTAGTAAACAGCCATCATAACATGGCTGTAACTTCCAAAAAGTAGTCAATCTTGTAACTTAAAAACAAAGGCTAGCATATATATATATATACATATACATATACATATGTATATGTATATATATATATAAATAAAAATATATTTATATATATATACATATATATATGGAAAACAAAAAAGGAACGCAATTGTAGGTTGTGTGTATGGATGTTAGGGGCGGCTGGTGCTGGAGAGTAAACGTGATGGGTTTGGTGGTGTTACATGGTAGAGTTTCTTCGTCTGAATCAGAAGCCACCATGATATTCTGGGGAGACCTTGCAGGGGCTAGCGCATCCGTAATAGAAAGGTATGAGTTATTTTGAAAGCATTTACCCCCTCTGGGTCTGGTGGGCAATTTGCTTGCATTTCATCCATTTTAAAGTGCTGGTCCTGTGATCCGGAAATAATCAGATCCAAATTTTTTCGGTGCTTGAGGTTTCAAACAAGGGGGAGAAAAACCTGCTGGCCAAATGTCAGGCTCAGTGAGACAAAGAGAAACATGTATGTGTGTGGGTACACAAATAAGATAGGAACATGTTGCGTCTACAGTCCTTAGAGTTACGTATTCGACAAATCTTTTATAGACGTGTAGTGGAAATATAATTCCCAAAGGTTCCCCGAGAGTCTTGTACGGCTAGAATTTCTCTTCTCTTCTTGCATCCCAAGCTCTCTAGAAGCTGCTAAGACTTGGCGTGCAAAATGGAAAGAGGACCATCATATGGGATTGTAACTTAATTTAGGCTTAGTTTTTGAGTAGTTTACCTTCAGTGCTTAGCTGGGCTGAGGTCTCAGGACCCTCTTAGCTGTGGAATCATATTGATAGGCTGTGTTGCTCTCTGTGATTAAAAAACATGTTTCTTTGTATGCTGCGGTTTTCCCTCACACTTCTCCTTCTGAAAAAAACCCAAAACCCACCCCATCTTTGAGTTATTCATCTCCCTGCGTTACATTTGCGTGAGAAGCTAAGTGAACCATCGCACTTATTTTTACAGTGCGTTAAAACCCCATTACAGGCATAAGTGCACAATGAATCATTTAAAAAAATATATTCTTATGTTCTTTGTTCCGAACGTTGCATAATTATCATCATTTTCTTCGGTTTTATTTTGTGGAGTTTGGCCAGCATTCTAGAAAAGGAAAGAAACTAAAGTTTGGAATAGGATTTGCAATCCTTTTTTGGATAGGATTAGGAAAAAAAAAAACAACAAACAAATACCAACTTTATTTGTAAGCTGACCAGTGACTCTCACTAACTATGGCTTTTGGGTAGAGAGAGTAATTTTCCTTCCTTCTCTCAACTTTCTTGGAAAAGAAGTCTGTTTCGAAGCCCCATATGGTGGTATTTCAACGATCTCACCTTATATCTATGGTTATATTCAAAGTTAAATTATGTGTGGTTTGCTAATTATTTTTCCTAATACGAATTTTAGTTGCAATTAGCTTGGACCTGGAGAGTTGTGTTGTTTCTTTTGGTAGGGAGTAGTTTATTTTTGTCTTTAAAGAAACAAAGACACTTAGTGCAAGGGGGAGAAGAAATGAAACAAACGTTGCAGTGGGCTTTGAAAAATTCAACTGCATTATGCAAAGATCATAGCTGTAATACCAGGGCCAGGAAAAAAGAGCACACTCTGAAATATTTGTGCTGCTTGCTTTCACTGTGCTAATGATTCTAGCAGTTTAAAAACAAACTTCTTGTTTATCAACAGCCGCTGCCTGAATTAATAGTTTACAATGAAAAAAAAAAGCTTTCGGCATTAGAAGCAAAGTCCAGGATTGATAGCTGAGTTACTGAGTAAGGAAAGGAGAAAAAAAAAGGGGGGCGGGATGTTTAGTGGTTGCTTTGGTTTCCCAAAGCCTTATTTATAAGAAACTGAAAGAAAACAGGCTTGGATGGGGTGGGGGTCGAGAGAATACAGCCCTAACCCAATGGTCTTATAGTTTAAAGTCAATCAAAGCATCTGTTCCCCCCACCACAATTCTTTCCCTAAACTCCAATGGGTTATTCCTTTAGAAGATTTCCGACCGGTCAAGGCAGATTGTGTTAGCATTACGAGCTGTGTTTTTAAAGTCAGCATTTGAGTCAGATGCACTGAGAGACCTTCAGTCCGCTAACTGAATAATGCATTTCCTGTATGGCCTGAATTTATTTGGTGGTTATGGTTTGGCCTGTCTGGAGCAAACACATGCACCATTGTATAGCCTCCATGCATGTGGACCTCGCCCTTCACTTTGAGCCTTGGTTTCCCCATCTGTAAAATGGGAAGCAGTTCTATAGGATGATCCATAGTCCCTTTCTGCTTTTATGCTCTGGAATTCCATGTAAACTGGGCAGGGAAGGTTGGAAAGAATCTAGTGTATATAAAGAGGTACCGTCTTTGTCTCAGGCCAGGTTATAGACTTGACCTCTCATCGGAACTCTGACTCCTGAAGCTAACCTCAGAAGGAACCGGAAGAACAAGATCTACTAACCTTTATTGAGTATCTACTCTGTTCTAGGCCAGGAACTTTATAGCTGTGACTACATTTAATAATGCCCAATAACCCTGTGAGGACAGGAGGCCTTATTCTGATTTTACAGATGGGGGAACTGAGGCTTGGAAAGATGATCGATTTGTTTTAATAATAAGCTCACTATTTAATTCATAGCGACTCGCTGTACAGATAGTCAGTAGTAGAGCCTAGGGTTTAAATCCAGCTTTGTCTGACAGCAAGTCCGGTACTTTCCCACCAAAGCATAGTGCTCTCAAGGACAGCCTTTAAAACCCAAGCAGCGGCAAGAAGTCGCTGTGGCTGTAGAGTGTGCCCGGAAGCTGGGGGAAAGGCAGCAGAAGGCTACACAGGCTGCTCCAGACAGCCATTCTCCAGAGCAGCACTTACTGAGTCTCAGCTAACAGGCCCAAATATGACTTTGAGGGGAGACTCTATCTCCATTAGGACTGCTGCAGAAATGGGGGAATGATAGCGGTTCCCAGTTGTGCCATGGGGTCCTCAGGCAAGGACTCTCTGAGGCTATGGAGGTGCCCCCTATCAGCACCCATTCTCAGAAGCAGCGGCACACATGCACACCTCATTGGTTGAGGTGGATTCTAGTCCCCATTTGGGCCTTTCGCACAGTTTGGAGAGGTTCCTGGCCCAGGCCCTGGTTGCGGTTTCCCTTCTACTGCTTCTGAAGACATCTGTTTGAAGACAATTCCTCATGATTCCCTTCCCACCATGCCTGGTGGGTAAGAATGCATGCTTCACTGGGCCATGGTGTCTTGAGATCTATTAAATAATTATTTCTTATTATATATTTGGTTGGGTGAAGAAGAGCTTGGGAGAACGGGCCAGGGATCAGAGTGAACTTGAGAGTTTGTTTGTGGGAAATGGGTATTGTGTGTCAGATGATGAATGAACCAAATGACCCCCTATAGAAGGAAAAGGTCCCCCTTGCTGGTTTGTGTTTGTGGTCTTGCGTAAGGGCAAATGCATGCATGAGAATGTATGTGTGGACATTTTCAAGGAATTATACTCATTCTGAAGGTGAAATTGCAGGAGTCTTTATTGCCCAAGGCTTCTCTGCCTTGGAGACTGGATCTGCAATGGAGAGTGGGAAGAAGTATCAGCATGGCCCTGGTTATGAGGCGGCCCAGCCTCTGCCTATTTGTGTCCTTTTAGCAACAAGATTAGTCTTTTAGATATTGTTGCTTTTGTTTTTAAATAACAGGTTTGATGAAAAATAAGGCTTTAGCAAAAAACCAGGGAATATTATAAACCTGACTTAAAAAACACAGATCCCATTTGCTGTTTTAAGCTCTCTAGAGGGCCGGAGATTGGGTTTATTTTGGAACATTACTGGACTATATGAATTACTTCTCTGAGGCTTGGGTATTTAATACCTAGTAGAAGTTTGTGTAAGAGTTGATGATGTATTTTGCCGACTTTCCAACCCTGTAAATAAATTACACGTGCCGGCAGAGGCTGCCAGGATCCACTGTCTCAAATGAAGCTTAATTTTTATCCCAAACCACTTAATACTTTTGTCCTAGCGTGTAGAGAAAGTTATGGGGTTCTGCCCAGCAGCGGGCCCATTCCAAGACGTAGACTGCTTCACAAGCCTGTGAACAGGCCTCTGTGGATTCACCGATCTTGACACAGTTTTCGGTGGTTAAGTGGCTTCAGCCTTCTCAAGTCCAACCCTCGAGGCAGAGAATGATAATATAATTTTAAGGGTATCGTAAAAATGAAACTCAATCGCTTCCACTCCCCAAACCTGTCTCACTCCCCTTCTCTCTGGAGAAATCGACCGTAATTGTGTGTTTAATCTCAAGACCGCCTGTGCATTTTATCCTGTTTGAGTGCAAAGCCCAGGTAATAACGTTGGCATTTCCAGCGCGAAACAAAATAGGGTTTCTAATTTGGAGAACACTATTAAATATTTCATGCTTCAACCAAACTCAATTCTTTTTCCCTATAATAAGTTTAAATATTAATTCTCTGGAATGTCAGATGCCTAAAGCTAGGCATTTAGTGATCTGCAGTTTCAAGTATCTCGAAGGTTTATGAAACAGGATATTTCTCTGGGAGGGATGAGTAGTGTGTTTCAGTGATACCTGAATTCAAGGCAGCGTCTTCTGATTTACTTTTTAAAGGGAAAAGGTCATAAATTAGTTGCTTTATGTGCTGAAGGATTAAGTGGCTTAGGCTGAAATAACAGCAGAGACTTTACTGTTTTTCCCCCGTTATATTTTAACAATGCTTTTTGGGGGAGGGAGTGGGTCATTTTCCCGCCTGGTTGTCTCCTCCCCCCCAGCCAGATGGCTTTAATTCTAACCAAATCCCATGCTGAGGCCAAATGATTGATCAAACAGTCATTTGTACTTACGTAGCGCTCTTTCTGAGAATATCTCAGCATTGGAGCTTCTTGCTGGGATAGGCTCATCTTTGGGCCTTCAGATGGTTGATTTCCAGCAGATCGAGGGGCTTGGAGAGGTGGGGTTGTAGGGGCGGGTAGATTGCAAATATCCCAGACCTTGAATCCTAGGAACTCCTTGCTTAAAACTTTTCTGTTACTTCCCATCCCTGCCAGCAGTGATGTTCAAGTTTTCTAAATGCAAGGACCATTTTTTTTTCCTGTTCACATGATAGCAGTTATATTTTTAGTGTCTGTTGATGGAAAAAATATCTAATGAGATTACTAGTTTTAAGAGCTCTTTTAAACAGATTTGTAATTTATCAACTACTCACACATCTGTAGAGATAACGATTTGTTCTGTAGTCTTGGTAGATGCTTTAATGAGCTCCCCTGAACTACGACTTGCTTGTAGAATGGAAACCAGTTGGCCAATGGGAAAAATCCAAGCCCTTTGATCTGGCGGTCAAGGCCTTCCCTCCCATCTCCAGCTCCAGCCCCATCTCTCGTTAAAGCCTGCTTGGCCTGTTCTTGAGCATCATTAGACTTTTTCTTAAGCAGCTCAAGACCTGGAATTTTCTCTTTACTTGTCCTGTCCTTATACACTGTGAGCTTCTTTTAATTCATCTTTGTACCTCCTTAAATCATTTTCAGGACAAGTTAGAAAATAAATAGTTATTATTCAAATATTCATCTTTGTACCCAGTACAGTAGAAAGTACACATCTGAGAAGTATATAGGGTGCTCATCGAGGCTGTGGGTGTGGAACCAGGCCAGTAGGTTCAAATTCTGGCTCCAGATACTAACTGGGAGATCTTGGGCAAGTTATTGAGCTCTCTGGGCCTCAATGTCCTTATCGTAAAATGGGCGTAATAATAGTAATGGTCTCAAAAGCCTGTTACGAGGATGAAATGAATTAATACATGTGTATCTAAGTGCTTAAATACCAAGATTGGCACATGGTAAATTACTCGGTGTTGGGATTATTATTATTATTGTTATTGCTATCATGTAAATGTTTGGTAAACAAAACCCTTGGAAGAGCCTTTCTTCCCTTCCTATCCCCCAGATTGACACTCGCTTATTGACACAGTGCCACCTATTCCCAGAAGCCTTTCCTTTCTTCCTAGGCTGGGTTATGTTAGAGCTCTGGCACCCACAACCCTTGTACTTCCTTCTGCTGTAGCACTGGTAATTCTCTGTGGTGAATTTCTATTTACTTAAGTATCTTTGAGGACAGGAGCTGAGTCTCATTATCCTTGCACCCCATGTGCCCATCATGGGATCTGGCTCAGAGTGGGTGTCTGGGAAGGTTGGAAATGGAGTCCAACCTCATCCCTGCCCTCAAGGAACTTGTAGCCTATAAAGGAGGAGCTGAGCTTTATATTCTTTTTCCTACAGAGTTGAACACACTGTAAGCTCTCAGTATATTTGCGACTCCAATAAACACGATGAGTTCTCACATGCAGACACACTCATATTCTCTTTCCAGCACCATCTTGGGGGCTCTTCATAATGAGGTCTGACTCTCGCTTACTCTCGCAAGGTGACCTTGAGAAAGTCTTCTCACCTCTCTGGGTCTCCTTTTCCTCTCTTTTCTCCTCCCCTCCCCTCTCCTCCCCTTCCCTCCCCTTTCTTCTCCTCGAAGAGTTGGCTTCACTGATCACAGACCCTTCTTGGTTGCAAGCCTCAGAACTTCCAGGCCAAGTGGTGGGGCAAGAGGCCTCCTGGCTGTCTTGGTGTGATTGGCCCGGGTTTGTAGACACTCTTTGCTGCATACCTACCCTCCCTTCTAGGCAGAGTCCTAGGTACTGTGAAATGTGTCTTGTCTTGTGGTTTAAAGAGCAGATATTTGTGACTGTAACACATCTGACCCAGATTTCTCTAAGATGATGAAGAACCTTGAACTAAGTATTGGAATTGGGAGACAGGAGCCAGCTCTCAGCAGCCCTCCTGGGGTGGAGATTGAGATACACACCCCAGATACCCACTCCAGGGCAGACTCATACAGGACCCTGGGGGCACTGACTTCCTCGCTTCTCTCCAGGCACTAGTGTGGTTTGACCTTTATAAATTGTAAAGCTCCACCCAAATTATTATTATTTGTTCAATTCTCCTTTGAACAGATGGGAAGACTAAGGTTCAGAGAGGCCATGTTGCTTGTGCAAAGGTGGCCACATGGCTTTTGGAGTCAGAACTGGTTTCAGATTCTGACTAGACCATTCGCTGGACTGTGGGTGAGTTAATTGGACTCTGAGCCCCAGTTTTCTTCCTTGGAGGAAATTCATAAAATGAGGTAATTCTTGTCTCATCGGGTCGATGTGTGGATCAAGATGAGAAGTATGTAGAGCACCTAGCTAGGGGCTAGCATATGGTTGGTGTGTAACAAAGCTGAGCTCTTGTTATTGTTCTCACTGAGTGCAGAGCTGAGACTGTGTCCCCAGGCCTGACTTTGTCTGATGCCATTTCTCTTCTACACCGCAGTACTCTACCCCCTTACTCTGATTTATATATTTCTTTTTTGGTATAATTAAAAGGGTAAGGACTTTGGAGTCAGAGAGACTGAGGTTTTAATCCCACTGCTCGAAGACACTGATCGGGTTGGTGGGCATCTTGGCTTCACTTAGGGCTAGGGGAAGATTAGGAGCTATGTCCTTTGCAGAGATGTGCATCTGCCCAGCTCTCTGACAGGTCCCGGCCTTGGGGTCAGTCTAAGGCACTCACTCAGCCTGTGGTGGCTCTGATGTCCAGCAGGATGGGATGTTTGTGGGGTAGGTCAGGAGGCTCAGATCTCCTACCATTCCTGTTTTTTTGGGTTGAGAGTTGCCTTCCAACTCTAGTATTCAGCTGAATTATTTTGATTGTACCTCCCAAATGTATGATGCCATTACTGTTTTGCTCCCATTTCCCCATGCTGGTGGTTCTCTGTAGTACAACAGTGGCTTGCATTTGTAGAACCCTGCTGTGAACAGATACCTCAAGAAGCCATTTAATTCTTCCTATACTTACTCCTTGTGAGGGGAGTATTATCACCTTCATTTTACAGAAGAGGAAAACAGAATCCCAAAGAGGCTGAATGACTTGACCTGTCTGACTTCAAGACCCCACCCTTTCTCACCTCCTCTTTGTGTCTTCTCTCAGGTCCTCTGGAGGTCTGCTGCCTTGGATCTAATCTTACCTATTCATCACAGTCAAGAGACTGCCTCCTCTGGCCAGAATGACCAAAGCTGAGCTCTTATTATTGGTCTTACTGAGTGCAGAGCTGGCACTGCATTCCCAGGCCCGACTTTTTCTGATGCCATTTCTCCTCTACCTCACAGTACTCTACCCCTTTACTCTGATTTATACATTTCTTTCCCTCCTTCATCTTCTGACTGCCCTTTGTCACTTTTCTCTCACTGAACAATCAGGTATTAGAGATACTTGGCTCCAGGTTTTCCTTCCTGAGGAGCCTGTGGGCTCCTTGGAGCAGGGTCTGTAATGAATGCATCTCTGACTTGCAGAGGGAGTGTGGACCAGAGAACAGAATGGATGCAGGACCCCAGCACAATTAACCTGTCCCTCTCCAGTAAGGTGTGGTTTCCTGGGATGTTCCCCAAGCAGATTCTCAGGGAAGCAACCCAGAGCGGCCCTCTATTTCTGAGCCTCAGTTTCCCATTTGTAAAGTGGTGAGAGTGATCCTTACTCAGTCAATTGTTAAGAACATATGGGACAAAGAGAGTGTAAGTATCCTGAGAATGAGAGGGGCTGCACCTAGGTGTGGTTGTCGCTTGGTTGTTCATCAGTGTATATTAAATGGCTGCTGTGCCCCAGGTATTGGACTGGGCCCTGGGACACCATGGTGGGCTAACAGACAGAACCCTTGCCTGCACCAAGCTTGCATTCTGGAGGGCAGATGGACAGTGGGCGAATGCTCACAGCCTGGCTGGGTTTCCAGCTGTCCTCTGTGAAGCTTCATCACCTTATCACCTGGCTCACTGTCCTAAACTGACTCCTGGGCTCCAGTGAGTTTAAGCCTTGTCACCTCGGGCAATCTCACTGAGCATTGGTTTGCTGGCTTATAAAATGGAAATATTTACTAGCTAGCTCCCCTTTCAAGGCTAGTGAGAGAATCGGTGAGGTCATGGTGGGAAAGAGCTGACTGCTGTGTCTCTGGGGACAGCAGGAATGCAGGTATGTAGAACAGTCCTCTGCAGGACACTGGTGGAGGAGTGCACAGGTTAGTCAGCCCTTTTCTTGTACCTGTTGCTAGTTACTGTTTACTTAAGCTTTCCTCTTGGAGGGAATGTCCTCTCTTCTTGTCTTTGGCAATTTAGGCCGGGAGATTGACTTCTGCATACTCTTCGGTCTCTCCTGTCTCAGCCTCATACCCCTCCCTCTCCTTCCCAGTTTTTCATTCTCTCAATGGCTCAGGCTGCTTATGCACTCAGAATACAGCAGAGCTATTTGCTAGAGAGATGAGAGCACGAGTAAATTCCCATCGTGTGATATTGCCCAAGTTGGTGGGGGCTTTGGGTTGTTAGGGGGCCCTTGTCCTCATCGTCATTTTCAGTATTTTGCTGTGATCATCTGTTGAGGACTGCAAGACACTGGGTCATTTTTTTTTTTTTTTATTGATCTTATATAATCTTATAACTACCCCGTGATGTACATGTTCTTACAGGAGAACTTATGACTATTTAAATTTAATTTAATTACAATTAATTTATTCACAATACAATTAATTAATTAAAGATTCAGTCCCTCAGTCATACTAGCCACATTTCAAGTGCTCAGTAGATACATATGGTCAATGGCTACCATATTAGACAGAGCAAATATAGAACGTTTTCATCACCACAGAAAGTTCACTAGTCTAGAATATCATTCTTTAATTTATCCATTTGTTCAGCAAACATTTCCTGGAGCCCTATCATATGCTAGGCTCTATAGCGGAGAAGTAAGTGTAACCCAGGCCTGGCCTCTGCCTTGGGAGAGCATCTAGTTAAGAGGGTCGGCAGATGGACATACCAGCTTGGAGATGGGGCTAGCATGCTGGTTACCAGGCCTGGCTCCTGTTAGAGATGCAGACGTGAGTCCTAGGATCTGTCCTGCTGTCAAAGAGCTCACAGGCCAGCACTGGTGAGAGGTATCAGAGTGGGCTTCCTTGAGAGGGGACATTTAAGTGGTTGGCTCTGGTGGGTGGGTTCTGTCGGTTCCCTAGGGCATCAGCCCTGAGAAGGCATATGGTTCATACAAGTGCATCTCTGAAACTGGCATCACGCACAGGAATCCCAAAGGCACACTACACAGCCACTTAGACAGGAACAGGTTCCTGACTTCCCATAAAGTTCTCGGTCTCACTCCTAATCCTTCTTTGCTAGGTAGCTGACCTTTGCAAGATAATTTAATTTAATAATCTTTCCCACTTATGTCAGCAGTACTTACTTTTTGTTGAAAATTTGGAAACTACAGAAACATATAAAGATGGAAATAATATTTGCATGTAATTTCACCCCCAGTAGTGATAACCAGTTACATTTGGTATATTTTATTTCAGCCTTTTTACTATGCTTATCTATACTATATTAAATTTTTTATATCATTGAAATCATGCTGAATATAAAGTCTTGTGTATTTATTTTTAAACTTAATATTCTAACATAATAAACCCTTTCCATGTTATTAAAATTCTTTGTAAACATTCAAAAATGTATCTCATGTTATTAAATTTGTTAAATTATTTTGAAAAAGCAGTGCATTAAAATGGTTCAAAATTCAGAAGACTCAAGACGGATTCTTAAGAAAAGCCTTCTTCTCTTCCCGCTGTCCCCAGTACACATCGCTGGAGGCAACTAGTAAAGTCTGTGTTTATGCACACACTAACAAATATGCATGTATATTACTTGTATGTGCATAATGCTTAGGTTCAGTTTTCTCCCTAGTAAAGATTATGCTGCAGTGAATATCTTTATGCAGTAATCTTTATTTACATCTCTGATTATTTTCTTAGGATGAATTCCCAGAAGTGAAAATTACCAGGCTAACATTTGACACATATTACCAAATAGCTCTTTAGAAGGCTGCACAAATTTTACAACTGCAGTCAGTATCTTAGAGCATTTACTTCCCTGCATCTTCACTGGTGTTTCTAAAAGAATTTCCTTATTTGAAGGTGGAACAGACATTTAGTTATTATTTCATTTGACATTTGATTGTTAGTGTAATCGAACATATATTGTGGTTGATTTGCAGTTCATAACTTCTCTTTTGCAAGTTGGTGTTCATGGTAGGGTCTGAATATTTTACTTATAAAATTAAAAATTTACATATTTTAAAGTTCTCAATTAAGAATATTAATGCTCTGTGCATAGTGTTTGTTGCTAATATTTTTACAAATGTGCTGTTTAAACAAGTTTTTTTCATGATTTTGAAACAAAAATGTGAAATTAAAAAAATTTTTTATTATGATGACATTGGTTAACAAAATCCAGTAAGTTTCAGGTGTACAATTTAACAGTAAGGCATATATATATTGCATAGTGTAAAAATTTTTATATAGTCACATTTCCAAGATTTTCCTTTGTTATTTCTCCATCGCTTTCCTTTTGGCATTCACCAAGTCCTCTTGTTTGCTGTTACTACTATTTGGGGGAGCTTGTTTTATTAACACTCTAAAAATAAATTTTTATTTTTAGCAAAATAATGCTAAACTTAGTTTTTAAATCACCTTATACCATATGACTTTAAGGAGAGTCCGTCGTTCCCCTTTCCTTCATCGTCACGCTCCTGAGAGCTAGCTGCCTTTGACCAGGGCTGGTGGGGTGCCCACCTCCAGGGGGCACCCCTTATGCCCCATCCACGTGGACGGTGTTCTTTGGACTTGTACAAAATGGTGGCCCTGCCTTCACCTCATTTAGTTTGTCTTTTTCTAATATTTTCTTCCCTACGTCTCAGTTACAAAAATAAAAACAGTGATAGCTAAACATGGTGCTTACCATGGTCCAGTCATGCTCTAAGCACATTATAAACATCATTCCTTTAATTCTCCACACAAGCCTATGAAAGCGTTCCTGTTATTATCCCTGATTTGCAGATGAAGAAACAGACCCAGAGGAGAAAAGCGACTGGTCCCAGGTTTCCCAGCTGGTTGGATGATGAAGCCTTCACCACTGTGCTGTGCCACCTCTAAGACTGCTACTGGTTCTGGATTACTTGTGCTCATTGTCTGCTGGCTTCTCTTTAGGAGAGATGAGGATTTAGTTCTCTTACACCTCATCTGCACCCCAGTTCTTATCCCACTTGCACTGCCCCTACCCCTCCTGCTCTGGTTGTAGCCCAATTCTTCGGTTAAGCCAGTATACAGGTGGGACTGTGTGTAACAGGATGCCACTGTGAGGATTTTGCTCGTTTGGTTCTGGCTGAGCCCCGAGACAGTGGGTATTGACACTAGGTATTGGATGTTACCTTCTAAAGTGGAACTTTACTACCTTCTACGGCGGGACCTTAGGTGCCTAAACCAAACTCTGGTTTTGAGACCCTTACCTGGCACACACTTCGAAGGTGTTAAAGGGTTGAGGTGGAAGATACCAAAGAGAGGATTTCCTTGGAGAGAGCTGTGAGAAAGCTGTGGTTTTTTTCTTCCCCTGTGCCAGGCAGGCGGGGAGGGGATTGCTTTCTCCTCACCATGACTCCGGTGAGAGGGGCTCTGAGAGGCCCACTCAGAGAACTGGGCGCAGCCTCTGATGCTGTAGGATGACCATATTTATCCATGCCTGAAGGTGTCAAACAAAGGTGGAAGATGTGGCTGGAGCCCCAGCCCTGGGGAAGAGTGAAGAGAGACAGCTGCACTGTTGTATTGTGACAAGGCAGAGGGTTGTGTTCCAAGGTATCTGCCTGGAGGTTATTTTTCAGACTGACTCACCTGCCCAAGAGGGCTTCCTGCCAGGCAGAGGTGAAAGAAACTGGAGGTATCCTATGGGATGCAGTGGGGTGGGGGGCATCTGTCAACCAGGGGAGCTCTCCCAGGAACCCACAGAAGTGGGAACTGTACATCCGAATCCCGAGATCTTCCACGGTAACTGGCAAGTGAGCCGCGTCCTGCCACTCCAGTAGACAGAGTAAGGGGACTGGAGACATTGCCCCTCCACCCAACCCAGGGTCTCCAGCCTGAGGCAGGCCTGAGCTCTGGGGGAGGGAAGGAACTTGACTGCAAAAGAAGCTCGGAATGGAGATTATTAATCTGGACGGGACATCTTAATTACTAAACTGAGACTATTCTTGGGACTAAAACTGTCTGGAAGATGTTTTATGACCTGAGAGTGAGCCAGAGAGTTAAGGGAACTGCCATAGACTTCACAGGATGGGGAACAAGTTTGCAGACTGTGTTTTAAAAGAGACAGCGGTGGTAGTGGGGTAATGATAAATTGTTTCTATAGCACCCTCTGGAGTTCACTTTTTCAACATAGTGATTACATTTGGAACAGGACGTTGTTGAATCGAGTCATGCACTATGGGAATTTTTCTTTGAGTACAATCTTTTGTTTTTCTGGGGTTAAATATAACCTCTTTTTTTTTCTTTGCATAGTTTTATTTGTGTGTATTTATTATAGTTTTCCCTAAATAGCCCATCGGTTTTGTCAAATGCCTGTCTTCGTAATTTTCTAAATGCTCAAATGCATTGGGTTATCTTAGTTTCATGTCCCGCTCATCCCAAAGAAGTAGGAGGTACTTTTACTGCCCATCAAACCTCTGGAGGCTCCCTCCAAAGCTCTCCTGTGTAGGATTTCCCGTGTCCTGGCTCATGCATGTATCACACACTCTGGCTGATTTAAGTGGAAAAGAGATTTTTATTATAAGGATGCTGGGTGATTCTCAGAATTTCCTGCTTAGGCTAGAGAATCAGGCTTGGAAACTACATAGCCCAGAACCTTACCTCAAATCTTGCCACAGGATTGTGAAGTGAAAACACACAGTGAAAGTGGGTGCCTGATGTTGACAGCAGAGCCACCATCACTGGTCACTGGCTGTTGCTGACTTCTCTGTGATTACCTGTGTAGGTGGATTTGAGTCATCTCCCGAGAGTCATGTTCTGAAGTGGATGCTTCTAACTGGCAGAGCTGTGGCCATGTGGCCATGTGCCCATGGCTTGGCTGCAAGAGAGGCTGGGAAAGCATATATTTTTTTTTTATTCAACAAATTTTTATTGAACATCCGCTATGAGCTAGACACTCTTCTAGGGGCTGGGAAAATAAGCAAATAGGCAAAAATTTCTGCCTTCGCAAAGCTTACATTCTAGAGGGGGAAGATACAATTATCAAATAAATTAGTTTACCAAATAATGGCGCATACTATGGAAAAAAAGCAAGATTGGGGGACTGCTGTTTTACAGCGTGGTCATGATAGGGTGACATTGGGCAAAGACAAAAAATGTGAGGGGTCTGACATTTTCCATTTCTCTGTGTATTTTCAGCTGTGTGTGTGTGTGTATGTGTGTTGGATTGGAATCGGGGGTGCCTTATAAGGAAAATAATTTTACTAGTAGAAAGAAGGTGTTCAAATGCTGGGCATTCAAAAAGAAAGGCACATGTCCTTTGCATTATATTTTTCTTTTTCTTGATTTAACCTTATAATTTGTTGGAGCACATCCGGCCATGACTTTGTAAGAAAGGTAAGAAGGGATGTTTGTCTGAAAAATGCTTCATTCCTGGGGAATGATAAAAACTAACCCGTAAGTGTTTACTAGGTGCCAGGCACAGTTCTAAGTGCTTTACATGGATTCACCTCACAGCAATCCATTGAAGTAGGCGGTAGGGACTATTAGTATGTTCATTTTGTAGATGAGGAAACTGAGACCCAGTGAGGTTAAGTAGTTTGGCCATGGTCACACAGCTAGTAAGGGGCAGGGTCAGGAGTTGAACTCAGGGTTTCTGGCTGATCTTTAGAGCTGATCTTGTTAATAATTTTGAGGATAGTGTCCCATTGTCTCACAGCTTCCCTCAGCTGTTGAGAAGCCTAAAGCCATGCTGATTCCTGAAACTTTGCATAGATTTTTGGCCCTCCTCCCTTTATTTTCTAGAAGTTTTATGAATATTCTCTCCATCTCTGGTGTTCTGAAAATTCCCCAATGATGTGCCTTGATGAGGATTTTTTTCCATTAATTGGACTGGCTGCTTGGTGGGCCCTTTGTTTCTGAAGATTCATGACCTTCAGTTCTAGACATTTTTGTGTATTCTTGGAAATATTTTTCCATACCATTTCTCTATTGTCTTTTTCTAGAAGTCACACTAGTTGCATGTTTTGCTTTCTGTATTCATTCTCTAATTTTCTTATTGTCTTTTTCTTTTTGATCTGCTTTCTGAGAATTTCCTTGACTTTATCTCCCATTTTATTTTTTATTTTAGTTATTTTTAGTTTGCAGAAGCACTTTCTCGGTCTCTAATGGTTCCTTTTCATGCATTCTATCTCTTTATGGATGCAAAATCTTATCACACCTCTCGGAGGAGATTTTAGGATTTGAAAGCATCGTTTCTCCTATTCTCTGTGTTCCTGTTTCCCATTTGTTTTGCTGATTGTTCCATTTACCGATTGGTTTCATTCTTTCAGGTTGAGGGCTTTCCTCACGTGCTGGTGACAGTGATCTGACTTTATGAAGACATCACAGCTTCAAACCTACCACTTTTTGCTGCCCCATCACCTCTTGTGTCCTCTCTGCCTCCTTACCCAGCTCAGAGTCCATCATTATGATCAGTCCTTTCCAAAAAGCCTCTCTTCTCACGTCCGGCCCCCACCCTGGTTAAGACCAGTGCTCCTGTGCCTACCTATTGAGTGGTGCTGGAAGAGGTACACAACAGTGTTGGAGGAGCTGGGTCTGCATTGTCGACTCAGAGCTCCCCCGGGTGTCCCTCTCCTCACTGTGTGCTCGTAGTGCCCCGGCTTTTGTGAAAGGCCACATGGTCCTTAGCATCCCATCCTTTCCCTCAAAGGCTTTGCCTTTGCAATTACCTCTCCTGCAGCATGAATCTCGCCCTCTCTAGGGATCATTCCTATCGGCATCCACACATGCTCCAAAAACAACGAGCCAGCATTCCTTCCTTGAGCTCACACTCCCTCCTGCTCATTTCCCTGCTTCTGCTGAGGGTGAGGGCAATACTTCAAGAAGCTGCCTTGGTTTGCAGTCTTTCTTCCCTCACTTCCCAGTCTCTGTCCTCCCCTGTTCACAGATTGCTCTTGTCAAGGTCCCCTTGGCCTCCGCGTGGCTAGATCTAGCCATCGCGTCCATCTCCATCTCAGTGCCCTTGCAGTGGCATTCAGCGCAGTGACCAATCCTGCTTCTCTGGGGCCGCCTCTCTGCACTGGCTGTCCCTCTCATTGCCCTGGTTGGCTTCTCCACCTGCAGTACCCATGTTCCAGTGTCACTGGGCTCCGGGCTCAGTCCTGTGTCTCCACCAACACCACCTAGTCTGTGCCTCCTTGGCACCTCTTTCCTGGTAGCTACACAGGAGTTGCCGCATTGGTTTCCCCGTTGCCATCCTTGCCTTTCCGTAGTTCATTCTGTACCTAACAGCTGGTGTAAATAACGATTCAAAATTAAGTCATATCATGATGCTTCTCTGCTTAAAGTCTTCTGTCACTTTTCTATTCTCTTGCCCCATCCTGAGGCTGATGTGATGTCCATCCTCATCTCTGCCTCCCTTACCATGCTTCGGCCATGTTGACCTTTCTGTCCTGTGAACACGATAAGCTTGTCCTCTTGTTAGGGCCTTTGCATGGCCTATTTCCTCTGCCTGGTGTGCTTTTCCAGCTCACCTTTGCATGGTAGACCCAGGTGTCTGCTCAAGCGTCACCTCCCAGAGCGGCCTTCCCTGGCCACCCAGTTCCTTTGCGTTATTTTATTCTGTCGCATTTTTATTTGAGTACTTGTCATTACTCAATATTTTCTTGTTCACAGTCATCCTTTCTTCTCAAGAATGAGAACCCTGTGAGAAGCAGGGATTTTGCCAGGGCCTAGAACAGCGCTTGCAAAGAGTGGCCTCTGACCCCAGGTGGGTGGAATGCCCTCCCGCTGCTCCCATTCATCTCAGCAGCAGTCATACTACCTCGTCCATCTCCCCAGGGAGGCAGGGCCATGCTTCATCCACCTTTTTGGTCATCTCTACACAGGGCCTGGCACAGCTTCCACAGAGGCTTGGTTACTTCTTGTAAGAAAAAATGCATTCTTGTTAATATTGTCCTTAGTTTTGATGCTGCCTATATCTGGTATAGAAAAAGTGGGAGGCCACAGTAGACCTGAATTTCCATACTGTCTTTAGCACCGGGGCTGCCGTGTAAAATTTCTCAGTTTTTTTCTTCTGTAAAATGGAGTGATAATCTGTGCCCGGGCTCCTGTAGTCTTAGGGAAGATACAGGGTAGGAAAGGACTTTAAAAAAAAAACAAAACTAAACTAAAAAAGAAGGTGTTTGTGTAATCTATTTTGCAGTTCAAATGAAGCATCTACTATGTGCTAGAACAAGGTACTGTTCTCATGTTTGCATAACTCATTTAATCTTTTCAATACTCTTGTGAGGCTCCTGGTGATTTTGTACCCGAAGGAGCTGAGACTTGGAGATGAAAGACGTGCTGGTAATTCGTGGAGCTTGTGATGCTTCTGTTTACTTAGGCTCAGCTCAGTCTCCTGTGAGTTTTGGACCTTATTTGTCTTTAGACAGAAAAAGGAAAAAAATCCAAATTGCTGTTTGCAGTTTCTTTCTTATTCTTCTTTATTTAGTAACTTTATGGGGGAGGAGGAGGATTGGGGAAGAGAGAGGAAAGTGGGGGAAAAAAATAAAAACCTTAGGACTTTCCCTAGCCAGCCACATACCCCAAAGCCAGGGGTGGAGGCGTGAGGCATGACATGAAGAGGCCGAGGTACTCAGGGTACCAGCGTGACATTTTGTGGGGAAGCTGTCATATACCCTGTGGATAAATGCCTTTCAGGATGAGTTAGCTGCAATCTTAGGGGCTGCCCCCTCCCTATTTTTTATTTCCTCTCCCATCTCTCTTCTTTCCTTCTTTCTTGTTCTCTAGCATGTGCTCCCTTTTTATACCTGGTAACTTCTGTTTCCCTCCTTTTGGTGTCTCTCTCTATATTGTTTTTATTTCTCATTTTCTCTCTCTCTTTTTTTTCCCCCCCTCTGAGGCTTTTCGTGTTTTGCTATCTAGGCTTCTCTCTGCTTCATATTTCCTCTGCATTTTTTCCTTCTTTCTCTCTGTTTCTTGCCTTTCTGAGTTCACCTTCACGTTTAGGCCCCTGATACCTGCTATTTCTGGCAAGTGCCACTTTCGTGATTGTGTTATAGAAGATAGTAGCCCATGGGCCATGGCAGCTCTTTGCTGCATCTGAACTACCTAGAAACAGAGCCCTAGTAGAACCAGGTAAAGCCTCGCATAGTCCAGTGAGTCCTGGGGGCAAGGTGGTTTGAGAACAACCTCGTTGCCTGTGACCTTATTCAGTTAGGGGACATGCATTGACCCTCCCTTATGCAAGTCCTGTGCTGGGCACGAGGACATCGCCTCACCCTTAGGGTCTATTGCTAAGGGCATGGAAACTGCTGAGTAGAAGCACTGGGTAGGTGATTATCAGTTGTACACATGGGAGACCGGCAGGGGCTTTATGAATTCTGCTGCGGGTGCTGACTTCTAGCAGAGAACTTGCCTGAGCTAGGCTTTGAAGGATGAGATGAGGAGACCTTTTACTATGGGAAAAGGGAGAAGACATTCTAGGTCCTTACTTTTCACAAAGTGAGGTCTGCAGACCAGCAGCGTGGGCACCACCTGGGGGCTTGTTAAACATGCAGAATCTCAGCCCAACCTGGACCTACTGTATCATATTCTGCTTCTTAACAAGATTCCCAGGTAATTCTTATGCACACCAAAGCTGGAGAAGAACTGCTCTAGGCAGAGACTGTGCAAAGGCCTGGTGCAGAAAGAGCCTATGTCATGTGTTGGACAGTGGGGAGGAATTTGGTGTGGCTCAAAGTGGCCAGAAATGAGGCCGGAAGGGAAGATTGGACTCAAACTTTGCTGAGTCTTGAATGATCCACTGAAGATGAGAACGGAGAGAGGACCATGCCTGCTACTTCTCAGCACCTGCCAGGCCCACAGACCATAGGCTGCCATATCAGTAAAGAACTTTTGGGATCATCAGGCCTGTCTTCTCATGAGATGAATGGAGAAACTGAAGCCCAGAGACCCCAAGTAACTTGCTTAAGGTCACACAGTGAATAAGAGGAGGAGTGGGACTAAGAAACAACCCTCTGACTCCACAGTTAGTGCTTCTTTAGGAATGTGTTTGTTCTGCTGCTTATTAAGGTCACACTACAGACCACGCATGGAACCAAATGCTTCCCATTGAGCTAACGAAATAGGTCATTTTCCTATTGTGATCCTCCTTTAACAGACAGGAAACTAAGGCTCTGAGAGGTAAAGTCATTTGCCTAAGATCAAGTGACTTGAGAACAGAGCTGGGCTCTGAACTTACTTTTGACTGACTCCAGAGCTGCTGTGCTTATCCACCTGAGAGACAGGCAGAGAAACACTAGTTTTATTCTGGAGGTGCTGGAAAGCCACAGGAGGCTTTTGAGCCAGGGGAAGGACCTGGTGAGACCCCGGCTTTTGGGAAGATCACCCGGTATGGTGATCACTGAGTTCTTTGGGTGGCCTTGGGTGAGCAGATTCCTTCCTCTTAGTTTTCTCACCTGTCAGGTTTCCACAGCAGTTCTAGTAGAGGGTCCTGGTCCATTCTGAGTCTGGCTTTGTGTATGTCATGCTATGATGACAGAGCTGCTGGTGGGTAGCTTGGCCCTGGTCTCACGAGTGTTTTCCTTTTGGCTTATAATGGGGTGTGTGTAGCGTCAGTCCTGGGGTGGGAGGTAGGGTATGTGTGTAGTCCGAAAGACGTGGCTTAAGGAAGGCAGAATGGGTGGCAGTTGTGTTAGGGGAGGAGACTGACCAGCCCCCTCCAACTCGGCCACCATCGCCGACTCCATCCCACATGTGATTCTGATTAGGGGGCCTGTGTCAAAGTTACCTAAACACCACTCTAATTACTCTGTTTAGGAACATTCACATGCGTGGGAGGGTGCCTGGCACTGGCTTCCCACATGTGCTGGGGGTCTGTGGGGAGGCACCACGTTTGCACGAGCGTGACCAGCACCATGTCGGAGCTCCTCAGCCACCCGGGAATGGGAGATCCTGCAGGACAAGCTCAGGGAGTTCTTCCCAGAGGCCCGGCAGGCAGATGGGTTGGAGTGAGTATTCTAGGCAAGTGCTTGTAGAGGAGAGCTTGTTTAGAGCTTGTTTAGAGCTTGTTTAGAGCTTGTTCACTCTCCCTGTGAAGTAGGTGGTCTCGTCCCCATGAGGAATAATGCAGAGCCTCAAAGGAATATACCAGCAACAGAGCAGCGGTTCAGAGTCAGCCAGACTGGTCCTTTCACTGTATGACCTTGGGCAAGTTGCCTTACCTCTTGGAGCCTTGGTTTCTTCATCCATATAAGACCGCCTGCCTTACGGGCTTGCCGTGAAGACGAAATGAGATAAAGCATTGCGTGAGGACTGCAGATGTTGGATAATCGTGTCGGCCCTTTTTGCACAGCTCCACTTGCAGTGTGAATGCACAGGCTCTGTGCCACACACAGCTCCTACGTGTGAAGTGTGAAAGGCTTTGGACTGTTTATTTTATGTACAGTCTAGTGAGGGAGATGCCCTCAGGCTGGGTATGATTCGGAGTGCCGCCTGGAGATGGAGAGGGATGGCATTTGGGGGCCCAGCTGAGAATGGGACAGCTCCCAGGACTCTTTGGAACTTCGGGAGGAAAAGGAGCCTTTGTCTGAGGTGGTGGCAGTCCCAGTGGGGGCTTGCAGCTGGTAGCCTATCAGTGTCTCCCCACTTCTTTAGGCTCAAATGAAGGGGTGTGTCGTTCTCAGGAAAATTGTGACATAGATAAACGTCTCTTCTGCCTTGTGCCTCCCCACCCAGCCTCCCTGTTCTTCTCCATGGACTCCTCTCCCGTCCTCTGTACCTCCGTGGTACTCCCCTGTGCCTCTGCAACTGGCTTCACAGCATCCCCCTGACAACAAGGCTTTCACCCATCCAGCTATCCACTGTTCTTTCGCCCACCCAGCCCCACACCCATCTTTATGCCTGTTTGCATGAACACCCATTGGTATTTTCATACATCCACCCAGTCACCCATCAGCCCCATCATATTCCCTGTGCCTGCTCTGCACTAGATTACACTGAGATGAATCGAGGTGCCTCTTTGTGAGGGTTCATTGGAGATGGGTGTGGCTTTCTGTCTCTGACATCAAGGAGAGCCATAAACTCTAACTCTGTTTTGAAGATGAATCAGATCAGAGGGTAAATCTGAATGAGTCTTTCCTTTCCCTCCACCTACTTGTCCATTTACCCATTCACCTATTTATTCATTCATGTGTCCATCCAACTGTCTATTCACCCACCCACCTACCCACCTACCCACCCACCCATCTATATAACCAACCATGAAGCCATCTAACTGCCAAGAACCACCCAACTACCCTACTACCCATTCGGCCACCCAACTACCTACCAGTTCATTCACTTTCACACCATCAACAAATACTGTATATTTTTAAGATCCCAGTATGTATGAGGCATGTATTAGATTCTGGAATACTAGCCTAATAGATGACCTGGGGCAATTGAATTACTGGGACTTGATATTAACTCTCTGACATTCTGTAATACATTGAAGGATAAGACTGGGATCCTACTTTCATTTCAACAGATCTATATACCCAAAAGTTACTGAGTGCCTATTGTGTACCTGACACTTTTCTAGACCCTTGGGATACTGTGGTGAACAAAACAACAATCTTCGGCCTTGTGGAGTTTACATTCTAGTGAGGGAGACAGATAGCAACTAGTAAACAAATAAAGATTGTAGTATATGTCTCTGTGTGCCGGGTATGGGCTACGTTCCCTCAGGGAGCTTCCAGTCTAGTTAGAGGCGAGACAGATCTGGGTGAAGGGAACACTCCAGACTTCGTGCATGTGTGTGCTGTGTTCCAAACTGCAGTGCACTCACACAGCAAGTACTGCGGAGGGTCAGAGGGACAGCCAAAGCGGACTTCCTGGGGAAGGGAATCCAGAGTGCAGCCTATAGGAGGTTACAGTACCAGGCGACCTGCTGACATGTGCAGACAAAATGCCATCTGACCCCGAGTGCTACCTCAATACCCGAGATCCGGTGTTGGCCTTGCTGCCAACTTGCAGGGTGAAGCCAGTCCCTTGTCCACTCTGATCTTTCATCCCAGAGCCACAAAATGAAGCAGTTGGATTATGTGGGCTGTAAAGTCTCCTGGACTATGACTCTGAGACCTGCGAATTTAATTAAAAGGGTGTATGTGTGGGGAGACATATTTATATCATGTTTTACAGTGGATTTCTTGAATGCACATTTTGGATAGTAATCCTTGTAACAATCCCGTGAGGGACGAGGTGCTCTCCCCATTTTGCAGATGAGAAAACTGAGTCTTCCCACTTCGTCAAGCTGCCTTCAGTCTTTCCTTTCAAAGCTCCGGGGAAAGCTTCACTGGGTGTGGATGGAGATGTGTGTTTGAAAGCACCGGCCCTGAGCAGGGTACACATCAGGGGGACGTGATCCCCATTTTTGTCCATCTAAGATGGCAAACACTCGTTTTCATTCCTTTTTGAGGAAAAACTCAGTAAATGGTTTTGATGTTTTTAATAGCAGGAACACTGAAACAGAATATGTTGTAATTAACTGCTTTCCTATTAGATGAGGGTCCCACAAGTGGCAGCAGCCATTTGGTCCTAAATGGCAGAGCTGGGACTCGAACTTGTCCGTTTCAGGGCTCTGTAAACAGCTTGGGGGAGTGCCAGGGAAGAAAGGGACTGAAAGGGAAGAGGGCAGGTTTTTTTATTATACCCTTCTCTTCTGCATCCTCCATATGAGGAAAATGGGAGAAATGCCCCCTCTTTTAAAAAAGAAGTTTTAGGGCTCACTGAGTCTTTTTGCCATGGAGAGAGCATGTTTTTGGTCCAGTGAGGCATGCTCTGTGATTTAACAGGTGCTGCAGAGGCAGGCTCTTTTGTTGAAGGACTCTGCATGCACTCGCAGTATGCAAACGGGACTGGCTCCAGCCTCCCTATTAATTATGAACATTTAGAAATGTTCCTGACTATACCCAGCGTTCCTGCTCATGAAACTCCCCAGGTCAGAGGCCACACATGTTTTGATTTTCTTATTTGAGGTATTATGTGTTCAAGGTAGATTTATGCTACAACCTTTGTTTATTGACTTGTACTTTTCCCTGTGAACCTAATGGAACATGACAGACGATATTTACAAGGCACGTGTTTCTGATTAAATCATGTGAGACATTAAAGCTCGATAAATGAAAGGCCCTTTGAAAGGCCAGGTTCAGAGAGAAGGAGGCAGTCCCTGATGGGGCCTCGATGGTGGAGTCACCCCAAGCTGGCTGCAGGAAATGCAGAAGGTGACAGGCAGTCTCTTTGCTTGGATGGCACCCATTGGTCACTACTTTCTAGATAGGGACCTAGGCTGCATAGAGGTGTGAAAAAATGGACACGAAGAGTGCTCTTACTCTCATCAGCCTGAGGAAGAGGGAGGGGAAAGAACGCTCCTTTTTAGAGCACCTACTATGTGCCAGGCTCTGTCACATAAGTGCTTTCCTACAGAGTCTAGCTACAGAACCTTACAACAATCTGAGGATGTTATCTTCTTGAAGGAGAATCAGAATGGCATGGGGTTAGGAATGTTGACTCAGCCCACAGGAAGACTTTCAGGTCCTGGCTGGCCTTGCCATTCACTGTCTGACTCTGGGCAAGTTACTTAACCTCACTGTCTTGGTCCCTTCACCTGTAAAATAGGGATAATATCTGTTGTTATCTGTGCTCCATAGTACATTAGCCCACATTATTATCATCATGAAACGGAGGCATGAAGAGGTTCAATGATTTGGCAAGGTCACTGCCTGTAGTGGGTTACAGTCAGAACCCAGGTGTTCGGTTTCCAAAGCCTTTCCCGATGCTGCTCAGCCTGCTCTGGTGGGGATGTACTAGGCAGCAGACAGCCGGTGAGGGCAGACTGCCGACTTTGGCACCAGGATGTGGGATATTCCCTTGGCCTTTCTCAGGCTTCCCGGGAGCATTAATGGGAAAGCTCGGTAGGCAGGATTAGCCTAATCGGGAGTCTTTCCATGGAGGTCAATTAAAGGATTTGGGTAAATACAAAAAGTGGAAACAGCTTGGAAGTTTTCACCTACCCTCACCTCCTTCCCTCTCCCTCCTACTTTTGCTCCTTGTTGTCTCACAAGGGATCCTGGGGCTACTGATGACCCATGGGGCTGAGCACAGCCAGAAGATCCACCTTTTTTTTTTTTTTCTTCTTCCTTTTCTGGACACGTGGTGGCAAGTGACCTGAGAACTAATGAGAAGAGATTGGATTTTTTTTCTTTATGTTTAAAATTTCTTTTTAGGACCTCTGTCTAGCTCAGCTGCTTTATAGGAGCAGAGACTGACAAAGAAGAGCAGGAAAGATGTGTCCCTGTTTCGCCTCCCAGAATGGAAAAGCTTGCTTTTGGAAACACTGACTTCCTCTCTAAGAGCCTTTATGACCATCATCGGCCATTTCTCTGGAGATGGGACATCTGATTTCCACTGAGTGGCAGCGGTAAGGCAGGACTCTGTGGGGTTGTGGGGAAGCTGGCTTTGGAGTCAGCCATCTTGGACTCACCCTCTGGCTCTGCCACTTGCCAGCTGGGTGGATACCTTGGGCAGGTCGCTCCCTGCTGAGCCTTGGTGTCTTCATATGATAAATAGTTGCTTTGGGAATCAGATGCTGTAGCAGATTTGAAGGTTCAGGACTGGGGCCAACACCAAGTTAAAATCTGCCAGATCTTCCCAGGAGGCAGCATGGGCCTAGGAAAAGCCCTAAGAACCAAAAACCTTCCTTCATTCATTGCCTGGTGTCCTGTTAGGTGTGTGCTGGGGGCAAGTGTGAGTTCAAGCTGCCCCTGCTTATTTCCTCTCCCCTGGCCTTCCTTCACTCATCTGCAAAATGGGGAAGAGAATCCCTTTTCTGCTTCCCATGAGATAGTGCATGTGAAAGCACCTGGAAAATGCAGACCATGCAAATCACAGTAATGATAGCAATGATCGTGCTTCATGTGAAAGGTTACAAAGAACATCGTCTCCTTTTAACTTCACAGCACTTATCTAAGGTGGCTGTCATCTTTCTCACTATGAGGCAGTGCTGGGAGGGGAGGTGACTTGCTTGATTTGGGGCTACTAGGTCCCACAGAGCCAGGAGCTAAACTGAGGTCTAACTCCAGGTCAGGACTGCTCTGTCCTAGCCCTGATGTCCCACTCTTAGAGAGACCTTGGACTACTGGACTCGGAATGGCTCATGAAGCAGGATGCTCTTCTAGCTCCTTCTGTTCTAAATGAGCTCTTCCTTTTTCCTCCCTCTTCTTCACCACAGCTCATCTATTCACTTGGGCTTAGGATGGTATGGCGGAGTGGTGCAAGATGGGGAATGCACTAAATTAAAAGCTCCGTGGAAGAAAAATGAATGACCCTGCCACCAACGCTGTGTGTCCTTGGGAAAGTGACTTTGCTCCAGTAAGACAAGATTGATATCACCTGCTTTATTCTTGCCACAAATTTGTTCCAGGGGTTAAAAATAGTGTTGACAGTGAGCAGGTAGGACCCAGTTAAAAGTGCTGTCAGGCAAGGTGCTGTTATGAGCATGGTAGTCCTGGGAGAAGGTCCCATGTTCTGTAGCCTTGGCTGTGAGAAAACGTTTCTTCCAAGTGCAGAGAAAAGGATTTTTCAAGGCCACATGCAGTCTTAAATGCGCAAGTGGTACTGAGGGAGAGGGTTTTGTTTCTTTAGTAGGTAACATTGATTCTCAGACCGAGCTAAACAAATCCCCCTTATTAAAGAATGTTGCTTGGGGCTAGGCTTGATTAAAATCGGAAAATCTAAGAGGCTTAAATGTGTGCGGTTTGAGTTGTGGAGGGATCTGGAGTGCTTTGCCGTGCCCTGCATCTCCCAGGCTGTGGTTATAGAATTGTGAGGCCACAGAGGGTCTGTGGCAGTGACCGGCCCATCCAGCACCTCGTTTTACCGTGTGGAGCTGGAAAACCATCTCATCCTGGGCACACAGAGTCCAGAGCACCTCCCCTGGCTCTGACTGCCTTGGGTTGAGAAGTTTGTGTCAAGGGCTGCGTGGGGATCAGTTTTCTCCATGGATTCTTTGGGACATGACTGTCCTGTTATTCTCAGAGACCATAAGCCCTACCTTCATCTACTCAGGGGATGGAGGACTCATACTTTTGAGCATCTCTGGGCCAGGTGCCCTGCGTAGATGTCTCCTGTACACCTGTCTGTCTTGTTTCCTCCTCTGTAACATGGGGATAATAACAGTGCTTGTTTCATAGGGCAGGGGTGACCATATATTAAAGTGAGTTAATATATAGAAGGAGCCTAGAATAGTGTGAGGAACAGGGTAAAACACAGTCAGTGTCAGCTCTCATGAGGCCCCTAGCAGGAAGGGATGGAATTACATTTTATATTGAATGTGGCTGAGGCTTATGGGTACAGTCATTTGCATGCATTCATGAGCGGCATAGCAGGAGTTTGAGTCTGGCCGGGCTGACTTTAAAGCCAGAGAAAGTCTGTGCTGTGGTGCCTTTCAGGCAGCAGGAGCACCCCCACAAGGTCTCCCAGGCCACTTTCCCCATCAGCCCTGTGGACATGTCAGGCTTCTGAGGATAGGATCCCGAGGCCTGTGGGAGAGTTTAGCAGACTGGCCAGGGCTGGTTCTTGACTTAGAGTTCTATGGCCATGCAGAGAACGTGGCTAGAATCTTCTGTGGCAGATGTCCCGAGGTAGACAGTCCCTTGCTAATATAATTGTTTCTCATTAATGGGCTGGGTTGAGTTTCGGGGCGGACTGCCTAGTGGCAGTAACCCCTGCCTTGGAGAGCAGCCCCCTACCCTCGCACCCCTGCTACCTGGGGTTGCTATCAGGGGTGCTCCAGGCCTGGGCTGTGAGTGAGACTTGGGGATAAGAAGAAAGCTTAGGTCCACAGGTGGGTGGCTCAGGGTCAGCCATCTTTCCCCTGTTCCTACCCCAGCCAGGAAGCCCTGCTACCTCATGCCATAGGCCATAGATCTGTGCTTCCTCATGTTTTGGCAAGGGGGGAGATGCAAGGGGAAGGCCCCTTCATGGGAGCCAATGTACTGTACACTTGTCTTGCGCCTGGAACTCCTCTAAACTCTTTCTTCGTATCAACTCACTTAATCTTCACCTTAACGCTATGAAGTAGGTACTGTTATTATCCCCGTTTTACAGGTGAGAAAAGCCTTGGTGTCCTCTGGGAGGGGAAGCCTGGTGACAGGGAGGATAATGACCTTGGAGCCAGGACTGGAGTTCCAGCCCCAACTGGACCCTGTAGTACCCTGCTGCCCTTGATGGAAGGAAGGAGGTAGAAAGGGGTGCGAAGTAAAAGTCGCCTATGTGAGCAAACACATAGAAGGAGAACTGTGTGAAGCCTGCCTCTCGTAAACATTTATTAAATGCCTGCTGTTTCCTGGGCATTGTGCCAGGGGGTGGGGCTCTGGGCTGACTGCAGAGGAAACTGGGACTTCTGATAGTAGTAATAGCTAATGGTAGTGCAGTCTTTTAGTTTTCAAACAAAGTATGTTCCCAGCATTGTCTTTTTTGACTCAGGAGGTAGAAGTTCCTGGTGGTTAAGAGCCAGAGCTCTGGAGTCACATTCCATGGTTAGCACCCGCCTGATTCCACTGCTTATGAGCTTGGAGCAGTCACTTCTTTCTGTGCCTTTGTTTCTGCATCAGTAAATGGGGACAATCATAGGGCTTAGAATAGTACCTGGCACATGATGAGCACTCTCAGTAAATATTCCTTTTGGTAGGAGAGGAAGGAGGGTATGGGACAGGAGAGACAGGAGGTGGAGCCAATTCTGGAGACTCTGGATCCCAAAGTTCTTCTTTATGAGAGAAGAAGACTGTCCTTGAGTCAAGATTTCAAAACCCTGCCAAATTCACAGTGAGATGCCATGGCACATCCACTAGGCTGGCTATAATAAGAAAGATAGACAATAACAAGTGTTGGCGAGGATATGGAGAAACTGGAATCCTCATACACTGTCGGTGGGAGTGTAAAATGGTGCAGCTTCTGTGAAAAACAGTCTGGCAATTCCTTAAAAGTTTATACAAATAGTTACCATGTGACCAGCAATTCTACTCCTAGGTTTATACCTGAGAATTGAAAACATACATCTATATAAAACTTGTACATAATGTTAATAGTAATATTTTTCATCATAGCCACAAAGTGGAAACAACCCTAAATATCTGTCAGTTTATGAGTGGATAAACAAGATGTAGTCTATACATATAATGGAATATTATTCATCCATGAAGAGGAGCAAAAATACTGATACATGTTAAAACATAGATGAACCTCGAAAACACTGTGCTAAATGAAAGCCAGACACAAAAGGCCACAGATTACTTAATTCCATTTATATTAAATGCCCAGAATAGGCAACTCTGCAGAGATAGAAAGTAAGTTAGTGGCTGCCAGAGGCTGGCTGGGAAGGGGAATAGAGAGTGATTGCTAACAGGTATGGCGCTGATAAAAACGTTCTGGATTTAGGTAGTGGTGGTGGGTATGCAACTCTGTGAATATGCTAAAAATCACTAACTAATACACTTTAAAAGGGCAAGTCTCGTGGAATATCAATTATATCTCAGTTCTCCAGGCGATAACACCTGGGGCAGCCAGGCCTTTGCTCATGGGCTTCTCCATTCTGTTCCTTGTAGGCAGGCTGTCTTGGGCCAAGAATCGACACTTCATAGATGATATGTCAGAAAGAAACTGTAGCTTTGGAGGCACTGAGCCTTACATTCTCCCATTCACACCCCTTCTTCTGGGTCTTAGTTTCCTTCCCTAAAAACTTGGTATAGAACTATAGTGAGGGAGAATGAGGGCAGGCGGGGGCCTGGGATGGGTATCAAGAGTAGAGACATCTGAGTTCTTCATCATGTGTTACTTTCTCCAGGCTGAGCGCCTTGTGTACTATAGGTGTTCCAGAATTCTTGAGAGTGGTGTAGGACAGTGGTAGGGTCTAGAACCTGGCTGAGCACATAGTTGGGCTCTGCCGTCACCCGGTAGAGGCAGCCCAGCTCAGAGTCCTGGTTATGAGTCAGGGAGACCTGGATTTGAATCCCAGCTCTTCTCCTTCTAGCTGAGTGACCTTTGTAGATCACTCAACCTTTGTGCTTCCGTGTCATCTTTAGTAGACACGAGTTGTGGTAGGAATGCTGAATTGTGTAGATACTGAATTGTGTCTCCGTGTAATTCATATGTTGAAGCTCTACTCTCAGTGTGATGGTATTTGGTTGGAGATGGGGCCTTCGGGAGGTAATTAGGTTTAGATGAGGTCATGAGGGTCAGGCCCTCATGACAGGATTAGTGCCCTTGTGAGAAGAGACACCAGAGAGCTCTCTCTTTCTCCCTCTCTCTGCTCTGTGAGGTCATATTGAGAGGTGGCTGTCTACCTCATCAGAGGAAGAGAGCCCTCATCAGAAACCACATGTCACCCTGATCTCAGACTTTCAGCCTTCAGAACAGTGATAAATAAATGTCTGTTGGTTTATCCCCCG
>NW_011888951.1:2807365-2814600 GCF_000151845.1 Pteropus vampyrus
ACTGAGGGAGAGGGTTTTGTTTCTTTAGTAGGTAACATTGATTCTCAGACCGAGCTAAACAAATCCCCCTTATTAAAGAATGTTGCTTGGGGCTAGGCTTGATTAAAATCGGAAAATCTAAGAGGCTTAAATGTGTGCGGTTTGAGTTGTGGAGGGATCTGGAGTGCTTTGCCGTGCCCTGCATCTCCCAGGCTGTGGTTATAGAATTGTGAGGCCACAGAGGGTCTGTGGCAGTGACCGGCCCATCCAGCACCTCGTTTTACCGTGTGGAGCTGGAAAACCATCTCATCCTGGGCACACAGAGTCCAGAGCACCTCCCCTGGCTCTGACTGCCTTGGGTTGAGAAGTTTGTGTCAAGGGCTGCGTGGGGATCAGTTTTCTCCATGGATTCTTTGGGACATGACTGTCCTGTTATTCTCAGAGACCATAAGCCCTACCTTCATCTACTCAGGGGATGGAGGACTCATACTTTTGAGCATCTCTGGGCCCTGCGTAGATGTCTCCTGTACACTTGTCTGTCTTGTTTTCTCCTCTGTAACATGGGGATAATAACAGTGCTTGTTTCATAGGGCAGGGGTGACCATAAAGTGAGTTAATATATAGAAGGAGCCTAGAATAGTGTGAGGAACAGGGTAAAACACAGTCAATGTCGGCTCTCATGAGGCCCCTAGCAGGAAGGGATGGAATTACATTTTATATTGAATGTAGCTGAGGCTTATGGGTACAGTCATTTGCATGCATTCATGAGCGGCATAGCAGGAGTTCGAGTCTGGCCGGGCTGACTTTAAAGCCAGAGAAGGTCTGTGCTGTGATGCCTTTCAGGCAGCAGGAGCACCCCCACAAGGTCTCCCAGGCCACTTTCCGCATCAGCCCTGTGGACAGGTCAGGCTTCTGAGGATAGGATCCCGAGGCCTGTGGGAGAATTTAGCAGACTGGCCAGGGCTGGTTCTTGACTTAGAGTTCTATGGCCATGCAGAGAACATGGCTAGAATCTTCTGTGGCAGATGTCCCGAGGTAGACAGTCCCTTGCTAATATAATTGTTTCTCATTAATGGGCTGGGTTGAGTTTCGGGGCGGACTGCCTAGTGGCAGTAACCCCTGCCTTGGAGAGCAGCCCCCTACCCTCGCACCCCTGCTACCTGGGGTTGCTATCAGGGGTGCTCCAGGCCTGGGCTGTGAGTGAGACTTGGGGATAAGAAGAAAGCTTAGGTCCACAGGTGGGTGGCTCAGGGTCAGCCATCTTTCCCCTGTTCCTACCCCAGCCAGGAAGCCCCGCTACCTCATGCCATAGGCCATAGATCTGTGCTTCCTCATGTTTTGGCAAGGGGGAAGATGCAAGGGGAAGGCCCCTTCATGGGAGCCAATGTACTGTACACTTGTCTTGCGCCTGGAACTCCTCTAAACTCTTTCTTCGTATCAACTCACTTAATCTTCACCTTAACGCTATGAAGTAGGTACTGTTATTATCCCCGTTTTACAGGTGAGAAAAGCCTTGGTGTCCTCTGGGAGGGGAAGCCTGGTGACAGGGAGGATAATGACCTTGGAGCCAGGACTGGAGTTCCAGCCCCAACTGGACCCTGTAGTACCCTGCTGCCCTTGATGGAAGGAAGGAGGTAGAAAGGGGTGTGAAGTAAAAGTCGCCTATGTGAGCAAACACACAGAAGGAGAACTGTGTGAAGCCTGCCTCTCGTAAACATTTATTAAATGCCTGCTGTTTCCTGGGCATTGTGCCAGGGGGTGGGGCTCTGGGCTGACTGCAGAGGAAACTGGGACTTCTGATAGTAGTAATAGCTAATGGTAGTGCAGTCTTTTAGTTTTCAAACAAAGTATGTTCCCAGCATTGTCTTTTTTGACTCAGGAGGTAGAAGTTCCTGGTGGTTAAGAGCCAGAGCTCTGGAGTCACATTCCATGGTTAGCACCCGCCTGATTCCACTGCTTATGAGCTTGGAGCAGTCACTTCTTTCTGTGCCTTTGTTTCTGCATCAGTAAATGGGGACAATCATAGGGCTTAGAATAGTACCTGGCACATGATGAGCACTCTCAGTAAATATTCCTTTTGGTAGGAGAGGAAGGAGGGTATGGGACAGGAGAGACAGGAGGTGGAGCCAATTCTGGAGACTCTGGATCCCAAAGTTCTTCTTTATGAGAGAAGAAGACTGTCCTTGAGTCAAGATTTCAAAACCCTGCCAAATTCACAGTGAGATGCCATGGCACATCCACTAGGCTGGCTATAATAAGAAAGATAGACAATAACAAGTGTTGGCGAGGATATGGAGAAACTGGAATCCTCATACACTGTCGGTGGGAGTGTAAAATGGTGCAGCTTCTGTGAAAAACAGTCTGGCAATTCCTTAAAAGTTTATACAAATAGTTACCATGTGACCAGCAATTCTACTCCTAGGTTTATACCTGAGAATTGAAAACATACATCTATATAAAACTTGTACATAATGTTAATAGTAATATTTTTCATCATAGCCACAAAGTGGAAACAACCCTAAATATCTGTCAGTTTATGAGTGGATAAACAAGATGTAGTCTATACATATAATGGAATATTATTCATCCATGAAGAGGAGCAAAAATACTGATACATGTTAAAACATAGATGAACCTCGAAAACACTGTGCTAAATGAAAGCCAGACACAAAAGGCCACAGATTACTTAATTCCATTTATATTAAATGCCCAGAATAGGCAACTCTGCAGAGATAGAAAGTAAGTTAGTGGCTGCCAGAGGCTGGCTGGGAAGGGGAATAGAGAGTGATTGCTAACAGGTATGGCGCTGATAAAAACGTTCTGGATTTAGGTAGTGGTGGTGGGTATGCAACTCTGTGAATATGCTAAAAATCACTAACTAATACACTTTAAAAGGGCAAGTCTCGTGGAATATCAATTATATCTCAGTTCTCCAGGCGATAACACCTGGGGCAGCCAGGCCTTTGCTCATGGGCTTCTCCATTCTGTTCCTTGTAGGCAGGCTGTCTTGGGCCAAGAATCGACACTTCATAGATGATATGTCAGAAAGAAACTGTAGCTTTGGAGGCACTGAGCCTTACATTCTCCCATTCACACCCCTTCTTCTGGGTCTTAGTTTCCTTCCCTAAAAACTTGGTATAGAACTATAGTGAGGGAGAATGAGGGCAGGCGGGGGCCTGGGATGGGTATCAAGAGTAGAGACATCTGAGTTCTTCATCATGTGTTACTTTCTCCAGGCTGAGCGCCTTGTGTACTATAGGTGTTCCAGAATTCTTGAGAGTGGTGTAGGACAGTGGTAGGGTCTAGAACCTGGCTGAGCACATAGTTGGGCTCTGCCGTCACCCGGTAGAGGCAGCCCAGCTCAGAGTCCTGGTTATGAGTCAGGGAGACCTGGATTTGAATCCCAGCTCTTCTCCTTCTAGCTGAGTGACCTTTGTAGATCACTCAACCTTTGTGCTTCCGTGTCATCTTTAGTAGACACGAGTTGTGGTAGGAATGCTGAATTGTGTAGATACTGAATTGTGTCTCCGTGTAATTCATATGTTGAAGCTCTACTCTCAGTGTGATGGTATTTGGTTGGAGATGGGGCCTTCGGGAGGTAATTAGGTTTAGATGAGGTCATGAGGGTCAGGCCCTCATGACGGGATTAGTGCCCTTGTGAGAAGGGACACCAGAGAGCTCTCTCTTTCTCCCTCTCTCTGCTCTGTGAGGTCATATTGAGAGGTGGCTGTCTACCTCATCAGAGGAAGAGAGCCCTCATCAGAAACCACATGTCACCCCGATCTCAGACTTTCAGCCTTCAGAACTGTGATAAATAAATGTCTGTTGGTTTATCCCCCGAGTCTGTGGCAGCCCAGATTAAGACAAGGCTTTAAAAACAATAATGAATGTAAAACTTGGAGCGCAGTGCTTGGCCTGTGGTAAGCATACCTGCTATTTACTATTAGTTGGCTCTTTTTATGACTGTGATGGTCATTAGTAGTTGTGGGACCTTGGGTGAGTCACTTTATTCTATGAGCTTTTATCTCCTCTGTAGAATGAGGTCAAGATGCCACCCACACAGGGCTGCGGCAAGGGTCAGATGAGATAATCTAGGTCGAGGGGATTGTAAACTATGAAGTGGCAGGCCTGTAGAAGGGGCTGAGTGTTTATGGAATGGAAGCAATGGGAAAGCCCTGCGGAGAAATGTGGACGAAGTGTGAACAGCACCATGATGACAGCAGGTCCAGAGGATACTCCTGGCTAGGAAGCTCTCCATGTGGCCCTTTCAGGAAGTGACTGTTTGGCAGCATCTGTCTACTCGTATCCAGGTGACCGTGGCTCAACAGAGGTCCTTGGGATTGACCCCACAGCCTGGTGCTCTGGGCTCACAAGTGTTTCATCACCAAATGGGGAGCCAGGCGGAGAGGAAGGAGGGCCAGTGCCCACAGGCAGTGGTGTGTGCTCAGACGTGGGAGGGAGAGGACGACTAGCAGACAGCTCATGACCTTGCCTTTCGACATTGTCAGATCCTAAGTGAGGGAGAATCTTGGGTAACAGAGAAACCTCACAGGCTGTGGCTAAAAGCTGCCTTTGGGGAGATGAGGAGACCTACAAGCATGAGCCCAGTCGGCTCCTGTTCCTGCTCCATGACATCAGGGACTCGGAAGTCTCCGATGGAAAATCACCGTCTGGAACTCCTTCCGCGTCATCCTCTGGCTTGTGTCCCAAGGGGCTGTTGCCTGTTGCATTTGTCTTCAGAGCTGTGGGCTGAGGTCGTCCCCCACCCCAGCTCAGACAACTCCCCCAGCTCAGACATCCCGGACTGGAGTGCAGGGAGGGGCATGTTCCGGGAGAGTTTATGGGATTTTCTGGTTGGTTCTTTAATCGTGTTCTGTTTGTTTGCTGTCTGGTCTGGGGCGGTGGGGTGGGTGGGGTGGGGAGTCCTCGGAATGTTGGCCTAAGCAGCACAGAAGGCCTCTCTGGGGCAGAGGAGGGCAGACGTCAGATGTGGAGATGGGGAGGTTTTCGAAAGTAGAGTAAAGGGGTTTGGTTGCTAGAATAACTCTGGTCTGCCCCTACCCTAGGTCTTTATATTTCAGAGGCACATGGCTGTCATGGTTAGAACCATTGGGTCTGAGCCCAGTTCTACCTCTGATAGGCTCTGTGACCTCAGCAAGTTTCTTCATCTTTCTGTACCTCCATTCCCTCATCTGTAAAATAGTAATAGTAATACCTACCTCATAGGTTGTCGTTAGGATCAAGTGAGGTGATAACATGCAAAAGCAGTTAGAACAGTGTCCGACACAGAGTAACGCTAAATAAATGTGAGCTGGATTGTGCAAGCGGCATGGAGGCTGAGGAAGTCCTTCCAGCAGAACTGTTTCTCCTTCAGCTCTACTAATGCTCCCTAACACCCCAGTGAGACCAAGTCCTCTGCTGTGAACGGATCTGATCCTCTGAGCTTATCCCAGAAATGCTCACAGCCTGGGCATGGGAGGCCCAAGAACAGACAGTGGCTGCCCAGAAGAGGGAGGGATCAAAAAGGTGACACTGGACTGTGTTTTGAAGGATGAACAGGAGTTCCTTAGGCAGAGCGGTGGGGAACAATTGCATGTGTAAGGCAACTAGGGTAGGAAGTGAAAGTAGAGAACAGGGTGACAAGGCTGGCGACCTGCTCACAAAGGGCCTTGAACACCAAGTGAAGAAAGTCCGAACTCTGCCGTGTAGGCCGGGGGAGCCACTGAAGGGTTTTAGGCATTGTCTGTTGCCTCGGTTTTCTTACGGAACCTGTCACTGCATTGTTCTCAAGGTTGTATGCCATGCGAGTGTCTTCCCTGCTACTTCGTTAGTGTCCAGAGGGTCCTCATTTTGCCTCCCCCCCAGCTTCCTTTCCAGGTCTTGAGGGAAGCAGGCCTCAGGAATTACTGAGTTCTTTTATCGGTTCACTCACTGTATCTGAATCCACCTCCTATAAAGCCCTGGGCACCATGCTGGGCACAGCGGAGGGGCACACAAGGAAGAATTGCCTGGCGATACCACGTCGGAGGCGTTCTGTTCCTACTCTGTGGCAGCTCGCCCGAGAGGCTGTCAGTCAAGATGGGAAGGGGAATGTCTTCAATGAGACTAAGAGAGTTCCATGAGCGGACGACCTTCTTTCATCTGGGGAACCTGGTGGAGGAGCTGGGCCTTGGAGCATGGGTGGGAGAGGGATTCCAGGCAGC
Organism: Pteropus vampyrus; assembly: GCF_000151845.1. Classification (NCBI taxonomy): domain Eukaryota; kingdom Metazoa; phylum Chordata; class Mammalia; order Chiroptera; family Pteropodidae; genus Pteropus; species Pteropus vampyrus. The sequence goes on from NW_011888951.1 coordinate 2,813,548, forward strand.
ACAATCAGCATGGGCAAAGGCCCAGAGGCAGGAAAGCAGAGGGCGGTGTGGGGAGCAGCAATGAGTCCTCCTCGGGTGGAGCAAAGGGTGTGTGGAGGGAATAGAGAAAAATAAGGTTGGAGGGCCTTCAGTGCCAGGCCAGGTGGAGTGGGGAGCAACCTAGTTTTGTTTGTTTCCCTGTTGGCACAGGAGCTCCTAGCTGTGCTGTAATACCTTTAGTTTTTACATATTATGTTTCTTTAGAGAAGGGGCAGGAAATGAATTTATTGGTCTTTAAGATGCGGGTGGGTAGTGAATCCTGCATTTGCAGAAAGGTAACTTGTTATGAAGCCATTATAAAAATCCTCAGAGATTTCTGCTATAATAAAGGAGGCAATTTTTCTCCCATAGATTCTTTGAAATTTGGGTTTCAAGTGGGGAATAGCGACACATAATTCATTTCTCCTGGTGCTTGATCTGGGGTCCCATGGGAAAGAACAGGAAGGAATTAGTGAGCTCTATATTACAATTTAATTGCTTGAAGGAAAAATATTATTTTTTATTGTTAGCCATTAGCTGCTTCTAGTTTTATTAAACTCAATCCTCTGCCGAGCACGGCATTAGCCCCTTGGAGCTCGCCGGCTCCCCGAGGGGAGGAAAACCCTCGGAATCGTCCCACCTTGTAAAGCAGGGTTCCTGCTGGGATCTGAGCAGCCCTGGGGATACTTGCATTTCAGGCATCTCTGTACTTGGAGTACAGCCTCATGATGGTGGGTTCAGCCCCCAGTCAGTCCCCTGGCACTCGGGACAGAGGCTAAGGAGGGCCGAGGAAAGGACTCTGGTGCCTGGGTTAAGCCTGAGTCTCTTCTAAGATGGGTGAACTTGGCTGCATTGCTTAATCTCCTGGTTTATGAATGAGGAGTTTTCATTTCTAGGGGTAGTTGCTAGGGCTAAAACGAAACACTGTTTGTAAAGTGAATATCTTGGTATTCGGTAGGTGCTTGATAAATACCAATTAATGGGTCCTAGTACTGTACACTTCTCCAGGCCATGTCCCTTCTCTGATTCTGACTC
>NW_011888951.1:2816415-2820005 GCF_000151845.1 Pteropus vampyrus
TGAGCAGTCAGTGGAGTCCAGGAAGAGCTGCAGGGTTTTCTGAGGGTGGCTGTACTGGTCCAGAAAACCAGGCCTGTGGGCAGCGGTGGGGTGCGGGCCCTGGGCCAGTGTGTGGTTCCGGGCCAGTGTGTGGTTCCGGGCCAGTGTGTGGTTCCGGGCCAGTGTGTGGTTCCAGCCCAGTGGGGAGAAAGAAGGATAAAGTTGGGTTCTCTAACCTCTCAGCTCTGTTCTTCACGACAACTCTAACTCTAAATCAGGGACAATAATAGCACCCACTTGGCAGGTTGTGATGAGAGTTACTATAACTCTGTGAGGTAATGTAAGTAATATTAGTGTTAATATGTATATAGTACATGCTCAATAATGTGAAATGATATTTTTATTGTTATCGTTACATTCTTTACATTATTACTACATTCTTTCCACACACATCCAGAACACGTTGGATGCCACTTGCTGTTTTATGGCTGTGCTGAGTGTTGTTATCCTTCAGGCAGTGGGGAGCCATGGAGGGCTTTTGAGCAAGGGTATGGCATAGAGCTGGGCTCTGGGACGATTAATCTGGCAGTGGGTCTAAGCCTCATTAGAGAGGTGTGGTTAGCTGAAAAGGAATTTATCATTTCATGGGATATTTAAAAATGACTTTTCAAGTCTTTTCCTCTTTAGTTGGGGGGAAAAAAGAGATTAGATGAGAAGGAAAAGATAGCTTGTATTAAGAAAAAAAAGAGGTAGTTGGAGGGGGTAAGGTATTTAATAGAAATAGGAAGAATTGCATAGTTGGCTACAGACCAGGCCTGGGGTTGCCAGACAGTGTCCCCAGGTCAGATTGTGGGTATGGAAATGTCTTCACCCTGTCACCCCCATCCACGTGGGACTTGAGAATAATTGTGATACAGATCATCTCTTTGCCTTCAGAGAGGCAGACCTCCAGGGTGGGGCTGGTTTGAATGTAGAACCCAGTAATGCTGGTGAATGTGACTCTGGATTAGGGTAGCAGGGAGAAGGGAGGTTGGGATTAACCATGAAAGGACAGAGGCCATTGAGAGAAACTGGAAGTTCGATAAAGTAGAGCTGTGCAGAGATGAAGGACCCTTTTTCAGTAGATTCGGAGCTCAGCCAGTGTATGATTTGATGTTGGCTGAGTGGCTGCAGGGAGTGGCCAGTGGAAAAGTTAGTGAGGAGGCCGGGAGGTAGGAGGGAGGGAGAGGGAGTAGGCAGGGAGGAGGAGCTAGAGGAGGAAAGTTCAGGGAGGTTGGGGGTATGGCCAGGCAGGGCACTCAGCTCTGCCAAATGTGTGTAGGTTTAGGACCCTGGGCCCAGGGTTCTTCCCAGGCTTCATAGCCAATAATTCTAGCTCAAGGAGTCCAGGGTGGACCCAGAACTGCATTTAAACAAGATTCCATGGACGGGAGACAAAGGAGCAGTCTCTGAGGAACACTGATTTAGGTCCACCTCCTGTCTCCCACGGCAGGTACAAGGGATGATGCAACAGGGAGCAGGTGGTGAGAGGGGCTGGGCCCAGGCACAAGGACGGGGGAATTCCCAGTGGAGGTGCAGCTGGTGGGGAGGGAGAGAAGGCTGGCCCTAGGCTGGGTGGGAGGGAGGAAGTTTTTGGAGAGCTTTGTTTAGAAACTAGTCATGAGTGATGGTAAAATTGACGGCGTGTTTGGGTCTGTGAACTAGATGAGGACTGGACAGGGAATCACTGAGGGGTCAGAAGCAGGGGTCCACAGCTAGGAAGACAAAGGAAGGCCAGAGCAAGCTTGTTGCTGGTGTGGGTGGTGAGGGTACAGTGGGTCCTGCCCAGAGAGATAGGGCTGAGGTCAGAGCAGGACCTCACTCTGGGTTCCTTGAAACACTTACAGATTTTCCAGGAGGTGACTGGCTAGACCCCGGAGCCTGGGTGGGGATAGGCATGCTGTGCTGTGGGGGGGCGGGTGTATGTGTGTGTATAAGTGGTCCCAGTCACTGGTGAGGGCGGCAGACCAAGGAGCTAGTATTACAGGTGAGGAGAGATGCCCAGACTCTCCATTCATTCATCCACTGTTTGCTCATCAAATATGAATTAAGTAAGGGTCAGGAGCTGAATAGGCAGCTTTCACATGCTCCCTTTGTTTTTGAGAGGTAGTGTTGCCTGGTAGTTAAGAAAGAACGGGATTCTAGAGCCTGGGTTTGCATCTCCCTGCTTCTTCACCTGCTATCTGGGCAGCCTGGGGAAAGGTACTTAATCTTTGTGTTTCATCTGTGAAAAGAGGGTAACAATTGTACCAACCTCAAGGGGTTGTCATGAGGGTTAAATGTCTAAATACAGGCAAAGTGGTTAGAGTAGCACCTGGTTTTTATTATTCTTGCTCCAGCCACACCCTTGGACAGTCCATGCCGTGCACCATCGCCACCATCTGTTCCTGCTGACACCAGTCCCTCTGCCGGAATGCCCTTTCCTCCCATCTCTGCCCGTTTAGGCCCAGTTCAAGCATGCTGCCTTCTGATTCCCATTTTCTTAGCTATAAAAAGGGGTTAATTGTTCTTGCTCTGCCCGCCTCATTGGGTGATAAAGGGATAAAGAGACAGCGATGGCACACCGAACAGCACTGCACAGTGGAAGCTGCTCTGCAGTCTCTTATTTGTTCCATCATTTCCATTTTAAAATGTAGAGGTCGAGGCCAAGAAATGCTTACTGGGTTAGAATCCTTCCTCCATCGCGGGTTTGGCTGTCAGTTTAGATAGAAGCCACTTGATATGTGGTTCTGGGAGGGACCCTCCCATGAGACCAGTTGAAGCTGTCCCAGCTGTGTCTTACATCACAGATCCTCAGAGAGCCTTGGAGATCAGCCCCCTTCCCTATAGAGGTGTTGATGGGGAAACTGGAGCTGAGTGTGTGTGTGTGTGTGTGTGTGTGTATGTGTGCATGTGTGTGTGTGTGTGTGTGTGTGTGTGTGCGCGTGTGTGTGTGTGTGTGAGAAATGATTCTCTGCCCCTTGCCCATCTCTGAAGATGCTCCACCATGGTGCTGAGCAGGTGCTGAGAGGTGGGGCTCACGTGCCTGATGCCTTCATTATAGCACATGGTTCAGGCGTCAGCGGATCTGCTGCTGTTTTTGATTCCTGGTCTCTGCTCCTTCTGGGCAGTGCTGGATGTTGAGGACCCAGAGATAAATCAGGTCCAGGCCTGTCCCAAAGAGCTCACAGCTGAGGGGTCAAGCAGCTAGATAAGAGATAATGACCACGCAGAGTGGTTCAGGGTCGGGGAGTCCAGCAGGAGCTTCATTCCCAAAGAACCATGAACCCTTCTTATTCCCTTTTCCCTCCTGCCCATGTCTGCACCTCCCTGGCCTGGCCTGCCTCTGTGGGACGTCCCTCTGCTCTTTCCCATTAAGGCAAGGGCTCAGCCTGGCACACAGTGCACTGCTCTCTGCCACGTCTGCCTTTACTCTCGTCACAATGAACCATGAGCTCATTCCTCACAGCACTGTGCCTTTGCCTCTGCTAGTCCCTTTGCTTAGGCTGCCCTTTATGTTTGCGCCTGAGTACTTCCTACCTGCTTTTTAAAATTCATCTCGGAGGTCATCTCTGTGAAGCCTTCCCCGGGAT
>NW_011888951.1:2821530-2847952 GCF_000151845.1 Pteropus vampyrus
GACAAACAATACCACTGGCCTCCCCTAGTTGGAGTGAGAGGTAGATACAGGAAGTCTGCACCTGGGAGCCTCCGCATATGGGGGCAGTCGTCTCTGTCACCTGTTGAAGTGGGGCTGCCATCAGAGCCTGAGGCTGACACCCCCAGTTAACTGGAGCCCTTGTTATCCAGAATCCCTGCCTCATTGTCCTCACCATGGAGAGGAGGTGGCCAGATGGTGTAGGAACGACTCCTGGAATGGGTGGCAGGAGGCAGGGGCTTTGGCCAGTGCTGTCACTTCTTAGCTGGGTAGACTCATCATTTGTTGAGCAAATCTTACGAATTCAGGAAGCAAAACAACACAAAAAAAAACACTGTCTTGATGGGCGACCTTTAGAAAGGAAAGGGTAACAGGGTTATAATAGTATCTCCCATGAGACATCATTGTGGGGATTAAACTATACAAATCGTGACACAGGGGCTTGGTGCATCGAATTTTGGTAAAAGCGTAGCTAGATGGTTGGACCAGGTGGTCAATGTTTTGAGAGTCTCCTTGGAATTTCTGGGAATAAATAATTAATAAAAGAACTCCACGAGAAGTCTTCAGGAGACCTTAATTTTCTTTCCTCCTACCTGTCACCCCACCCCTACCAACTCCAGAGGATGTCTGAGAGGAAGGGGTGGGCAGCACCTTAAAGGATGTGGAAGGTGTTGTGAACTGGGACCCACTTCTTTCCCATGTCTGCAGAAGAGGTGAGTGGCTGCCTCCCAAGTCCAGCTCTCCTGCCTGGCTCTGATTCTGGCTCCTACCGCCTCTTGCTCATCCGTCTCCATCCTGTGAAAATCTTCTCTTAACTCTGGAAATGCTGGGTTCCAGTCCTGGCTTTGCTCCTCACAGGCTGTGACCTCAGTCAAGTCACTTGGCTTCTCTGAGCCTGTGTCCTCACAGGAAAAATGCTGGCATTAGAATAGCTCTTGGGAATCTCCTACACACAGTTCTGGAATCCTTTGCATGTCAAGGCCAGAGAAGGGCTCAACACTGTCAGGAAATTCAGTTAGGTGATAGAAATCATGATCCTGTAGGACATGGCCCGACCAGCCTAACGTGGTGGATAAGGTCCTTTATGATTTGGCCCCAGTAAGCTTACCCCTGCCTAGATTTTGGTTACCCTGAACTTTTATCATCCTCTGAACACACCATGTGCTCTTATGCTTCTGTACCTTTGTACAGTAGCTCTTTTCTTGGCTGGAGAGCTCCTATTTATCTTTCAAAACTCAGCTCAGATGTTCCCTCTAAATTCTTTCCATCTTTTTTAAGCAGAGTCAGTTACCCTGACCAGGTCTCAGCGCCCTTACCCTGTATACTAGTTTATCTGTTCCCATCTCTGTCCCGCCAGCCCCACCCCACTCCCCCCAGTAGGCTTTGAACTTCCCAAGTAGAGGGAGAGGGTCTGCTTCATCTGTGCTTCAGTGCCCAGCTCAGGGTCTGGCACAGACCAAACAAAGACCTCTGTCAGACAGGTGCAAAGTGGAATGGTGCTGAGCCAGGGGAGAATTGAGCTGCTAATGTGCTTCCTCCAGAATGGGCTGCAAGGAAACCTTCTTTGTTCATCTATCCATATATCCATCCATCCATCCATCCATCCATCCATCCATCCATCCATCCATCCATCCGTCCATCCATCCGTTTATTCATTTATCATTTGGTGAGAACCCAGCTTCATGTCAAGCATCGCTCTTGTCTTCAAGGAAACAATGGAGAATAAGAGAGGGGCTCAGAGTCTGGTGTGAGAGATGATGGAAACAGTGATCATGAGTGGGGTGATTGGGATGATGGAGGGAAGACCCCAGGACCTAGATGCTGAGAGGAGCCAGCACAGCAGCCTGGTGTGGGTGATCCTGAGCAGGGCATATGGACGATGGAGGGATGTGAGCTAGATAAAGGGTCTAGGCGGAGGGGAGGGCGTGTTTCTAACAGAATGTGTAGATAAGCATTCATGTGTGCATGGTGGGATGGGTGGGGCGTGGTCATAGGTCAGGCTGGAGGGGTCAGCAGGGAACAGGTTTTGTGGCCAGATGGGGACATCGGTGGCTCTGATCAGATCTGGTTGCAGTGGTGGCAGCAGGGAGAGGAGGGGAGGATCAGGGCCCTCTATTTGAGACTTGGTGACTGGATGTGAAAGATGAGGGTGAGGGCGACAGTCACAGACAAGTGGGGATGTGACAGTTGTCTCAGGAAATAACTCGTTGGCAGAGAGGGGAAGAACACAAAGAACTCAGCAGCGATCTCTGCAACTTAGGGTAATTTTGGCTTCGGAGAGCCAGCCCTGCTAATCAGATTGTAAAAATCAGGTACTGGGGTTTCTGCAGAAAATGAAGCAGATCAAAGCCAGGGTCGATTAGGCTCTGATTAAACATTGCCGAGGAGGGTCAGACTCATTACCCAGGAATGTACACAGGCCGGCAGCGCTGACGGGGGATAATAACAGATCGCACCCGGCAGCGCAGACACCATGGCGCTCTGGGGACGCGGAGCTCCGCGGCAGGGCGGCCACAAGGAATGGTATGTCCGCAGGCTCAGATGGGAGTGAAGGTGGCAGGGGGCTTGCGTGGGAATCTGGTCCCTTCTCTGTGGCCTTCTTTCTTCTCTGCAGCCTCCGTGGACAGGACTGCCCTTGTGAGCTGAGCATCGGCCAAGGTTGGCCAGAGCCCGGGACTTGCTGTTTTCCACCTTTGTACGCTTGCTCATGTCCTTTCTGCGGTGCCTCCCTCACTCTCACTTATCTCCTGTTTTCCTCCAGGACAGTTTGCTCGCACCTCCTCCTGGAAGCCTTCCCTGGCCTCAATTCTGGTCAGATGTCTTCTCTGAGTCCCCATAGCGGTGATCACTTGGGGTTGTTATCATCTATTTCTGTGTGGGTTCCCCAACCCCCTTGATGAGTCTCTCAATGGCAGTGTGCACAGCCATATCTTGTGTGTCCAGCTCAGGGCCAGGCACAGAGCAGATGTCAGGCTGAGTTTGCTGATCTGGGCAGAGCCAAGTCCCTGAAGCCACATGGCTGGGAAGAGCAAAGCAGGGTTGGGCTCTGCCTGCCCTCCTTGGGAACAGCCCCAGGACATCTGCCAAGAGGGCTTTTGGATGGTGGTAGGGTGCCAGGAACCTACTGGTCAGGAACCCAGGTATCTCACTCACCTGCTGTCCAGCTGAGGAGAGGCAGGCAGCTCCACCAGGCTGGAGTACATTGAAAGGGGTCATTGCAAAGGAAGATGGGAGTGAGCATCAGGCTGAAGAGCGTGGACTTGACCTTCTGGGCACTGGTGAGCCACTGAAGGTTCTTGATTTGTGGCATTGACAAGAATGGAGCTGTGCTTCAGGAGATGCCTCAGTTTCTTCTGTGAGAGTGAGACCTCTGAACAACCAGGTACCCTGGTGGACCTGACATCAGCTAGCTGCTTCACCTTGCAGTGTAAAGAGAGGCACACCTGCACTGGTCCCTAATGCATGGCCTCAGTGTCTTGACCATGCATGGTGTGTCCTGACCACAGAGAGGCCACATCAGCCCAGGAGTGAGAGGGAGCAGGGTTGGGTAAGCCTGAAATCAGGCTGAACTTGGTTTACACACTCCACAGACATACACCTACTGTGTGCCAGCTCTGTGCTGAGCCCTGGGGAGGCTCTGAGGTTCTGGCAGCCCGGCTCTCTTTGGAGCTGGGCGACAAGAGGTCTGGGAGCGGGGGGCGCCCATTGAGGGAGACATGAATGCCTCCAGGCCTGGCTGGGAACATTTGGGGTTTAGGAGGAAGGAACACAAAAGCCCTTAACCTCCCAGCTGGAATGTGGACACTTCATCCAGCCTCCTCTTCTGTCCCTCCTCCAGCCCCATAAATGTCCAATTTGGGGAAAGGATTCAGCTCTAAGCCCCGGCAGAATAAGGTTGATTAAGAAACTGAGCTCCATAAAATTGTCCGTGCTCTGGCAGGCTGGTGGGTTGGGAGAGTCACCGAACCTCAGGCCTGAAAAGGACTGTACGAAGCCCTCATCCTTCTAATCCGGGCCCTCCCAATGCCCCAATCTCTTCGCAGGATCCCCAGCATAACCACCCTGTGTGTGCTAGAGTTTCTTTGGGACAGGTGCTCACTACTTCCCCTGTGTACCCACTTTAGGACTGTAACACTCATTACCTGACAGGCATTTGCAGGGTACTTGGGCCATTCCTTCATTCTACATACCTGCCCTGTGCCAGGCCTTCCGCCAGTGCTGGAAACACGGGTTTGCTAAGGTGAGTGACTGGCTTCCAACCTTTGTGCTCACTGTGACCAAGGTATGCTGCTGACTCATTTGTACCATTTGATCTCATTTGATCCACTTGAGGACTCTCTGCATTAGTTGGTCTCATTATATCCCCATTTCACAGGTGGGACCCACGAAAGTAGACCAACTCACCCAGGGTCCCGTAGAAAATTAGAAGCAGAGGTGGTGTTTGAACCCAGGACTCTGACCCGTGGTCTACTCTCGGTCATTATGTTCCATGGCTTGTTGAGAGGAGGCCTTTGGTAGGGGGCTCAGGCTCTGGAGACTGCCTGCCTGGGTTTATAGTCATACCTACCCGATGTGAGGACTGTCATAAGGGAGTTAATGGCTGTAGGTGCTCAGAGGAGGGCCCGGCCCTTGGTAAATGCTCAAGAGGTATTGATGGTGTACACCAGTGGTGCACGCGGGGGAGCGAGGAAGGGTGACCCCCGACTCTACATGCCAGGTCTGAGCTCATCTGATCCTCGCCTACTGTCCCAGGCTTAGTGACGGGTGCCACCACCAAACCCTTGGAATTGTTCTTGGTGGTAGCTCTGACTCCCTACTTCCAGTTCCTCTGCAAGCCCTGTCATTTTGACCTCCTGGATCTTGTTTGAGTGTGTCCACTTCTCTCCAACTCCACTGTCACCACTCAGTTCAAGCCTGGCCAACTGCAGTCACCTCCCTCTCAGGCTTCCTGTTTCCCTTCTAGGCTGTTTCCCACTCTGTAGTTATGGTGACCTTTTTATAACACAAATCAGATCCTGTCTCATACCCTTACCCTGCTTAGGACTTTGCTGCTGTTTTCAGAATAACACTCATATTTCGTACCTTGGCCCCCAGGGTCTTGTGCGATCGCCCCTTTGGCTTTATTCCTTGATGGCTGTCCGCTTATTCCCCGTACTCCAGCCACACTCGCCTTCTTTCCTTCCTTTCCAAAGCACTGTTACCTCTACCTTGGGGCCTTTGCACAGGCTGTTTCCTTGACATGGAATGTTCTTCCTTCCTCTGCTTCAGCCTTTGCTCACTTAATATTTACTCATAATTCATGTCTCCGTTCAAATGCCACTTCTGCAGGGAAGCTTTCCCTAACTTCTATGTTCTCATAGCTCCCAGTACACGTCCCTAATGCCACTAACAGAGACTATTATGCATTTATTTGTATGATTCTTCGGCTACTTTAGAACCCTCGCTAGGTGCTAAACTCAAGGCAGGGACATCCGTTTAGCTGATCATTATGTCCATGGTGTCTGGCCCATAGTAGGCTCACAACAAATACTTGTTGAATGAATATTCAAAGGAAAGAAAGGCAAGGTGCTGAGGCTTTTGGGAAGAGAGGAAAAGACTCCAGTGGAGCTGGCCCAGATCTCAAGGTGGTCGGTATTTCCAGGAATTTTCCCTGTAATAGCTCCTCTTCATTGTGACACTTGGCAGGGAAGCTTACTAGTTATGGATTTCTTTGGGTTGGACAGCATCCTCCTTCAGCCTCCAGGACCTCCTTCTGGAAGGCAGGGGCACCTGCCACCAGACGTCAGCTCTCTTTGGACTAATGAAGCCTTTCTACTGGACACCATGCCTGGCTTCCTACCTAGGTCCTGTTCTTGCTTCTCTGAGGCCTGGGGCCACCCCTTCTCTTTTCTGGGCCTCAGTCTCCCTATCTGTAAAACATCAAGGTTGTCTGAGAAGATCTTGAGATCTCTTTTACTTTCTGGTGATAGGATTTAATGTGTTTCTGTGCTCTCCCCCACCCCCCGCACCCCCCACTGCCTTTTATTTTTGTAAAAGACAGATTCGAATAGATTGACCGGTGGTAAGAGGACCTCTCTACTTCTTTTCCTTCTTGCCTGGCTCTGAAGTTATTGCTCATGAAGAATCAGTTCAGACAGGAGTGTGGATGTATTCTAATGAGTGATACCAAACCTACCCTGGTGAAAAGTTAACCAGACTGCAGCACCAGCACTTAGGGCCCCAGCCAGGGTTCTTGGCATCTGCTTGTGCCCCAGCATTCCTTATGGGGACACACTGAAAGGTAACCCACAGAGGAGGGCCCTTTTATGATTACATTTAGTTTATTTCAGTCACATCTATAGGATGAGAAGCGAATGGCCCTTGGCCAGTCCCCCCACTAGCCTGTGAGCGCCTCCCACAGGGACATAGGGAACTGGGCCCGGTTGACTTCTCATCCTCTGGCCTGGCCCAGGGCCTGCCACCAGGTGTCAGCTCTGTTGGTGACTGTTTGCTGAGCAGCTGAAGGAGAGAATGAGTGGTTACAGAGTGGGTCTCAAGGTCGGGGTTGTTGAAGGGGCTGCAGAGAGGGAGAGAGGCTCTTTCCTCACCTTTACAGCAGGAAGCATCTGTGCAGAGCTGGTGCTGAATCTGCCTGGAATGGCCCCGGCCGGCCAGATGCCAAGAGTTTATTGCATGCAGCATAGCAATTTCAAATTTCCTTTATTCTTTAAGAACCGATGAATTAGTTGAAAGATTAAGAACACTTGCAAAGTAGCTGACAAAGTGGTTTAAGTTAGTGTAGTATAAACTCAGTACAGGAGTGTTTGTGTTTGTGTGTGTGGGCGGGGGTTGGGGGCGTGGGATGGTCAGGGAAGGTCCCTGAGAAAAGGAACAAGTGGCTGACTGGATGTTTGTGGCTCTGTGGAAGAAGATGATGGGAGATCAGAAAATGATTTTGAATCCCAGCTTCACCACCCACCAGATGTGTGGCCTTGAGCACATCACTTAGCCTCTGAGTCATTTGGGAGAAGGTGCGACGTCCATTGTAAGCTCCCCGATGGCAGGGGCCATGTCTGGGTCCTCTTTGTGTCCCAGGCACCCACATGTGTTTGTGGGACGGGTGGTCACTGGTGGGCTCAGGCCCGTTTGCCTGTCCCTCCCCAGTAGGCCTCGAGCAGCAGCCACCATCCTGGATCTGTGGAGCTTTCAGGAAGTCCAGTGCATCACTCTGTCAGCACAGAGAGGATGGAAACGTTCTCCTCTGGGCCACCTTTGACCAGACGCACTTGCCCAAGCCCGCAGCATCCATTTCTCTTATTTTGCTCATAGTTTTACATGAATTCTCCCAAGTCTTTCTCCCAGGTCCAGGCCTCTCTCCGGCCTCTGACCAGAACATTCCACCCCACTTGGCATCATCTGTGGAGCACTGAGGCAACAGTCCAGGCAGAGGCTATGAAGCCCTAAAGCCCTGCCTTGATGGCCTTTGCCCACTGCGGGCTGCATTCCTGGTTCTGGTGAAGAGTGTGCCATGTACGCATCACCCAGTCAAGTTACTCAGAGCTGGGAACACATCTTTATGCAGCCACGAACTTGGAGAGAGAGAACTCAGCTTTTCCGGTACAAGTGTGGATCCCAGGGCAGCCTGAGAGTGCTTTCATTTTCCTCTGACTTAATTTTGGAGACTTGGAGGCTTACGTGGGCCCAAGGCTCAGTAAGAAGGGCCTGCATGCCTCCCTCTGGTACCAGCAGATGGTATCGGTGTTGTTAGGCCTAAAGTCCAGGAAACCTTAGCCCAACTGTGTCCAGGGTTGAGATTATCTGGCCAATGTCTGTTGCGGAGTGGAGGTGTCAGATGTGGTAGATATGTGTGCCATCGCCTTTTGGAGAAGTTCAACTTGGGTATGGTAAGGGGTAAAGCTCTTGCCTATGGTTAAGTACAAGTCTTTAGACATGTCTCACCCTGCTCATTTACAGCAGTGGAATTGGAGCTGGTATTTTATTCCAATTGCATACTTATTAGGACAAATTAGTCTTAGCATACATTCAAATGACCTGAACAGCTTTGACTTTGGAATGTCCTTTGTTCATTCATTCATTCATTCACTCATTCATTCAGCATGTATCATGAACATCACACACACACTTGCCTACACCTAACCTCTCCCCAAATAGGATTGATCTGTTTTCTGACCACGTGAGTTCTAAAACTTTCTCTAATTATAGGAGGATGATAACCCCTCACATTTCCTTGTTGTTTACAGTTCACAGACACCCCTACTTTCGTTATTTTACCTAATGTTCATGAGATGAGAAGATTTTATCTGTTTTGTAAGAGGTTACTGAAGCTCAGAGAGATTAACTGTCTTGTCCAAGGTGACACAGCTCTGTCAGTAGCAGAGGTCTGTAGCTGCCCCAGTCTGGTATAGGTACCATTGGGTGACAGGCCCCCTATGCTCCTGACATGGATAACATCCACTTCCTGTCAAAGAGCAGGGATTTGTGGAAAGGGAAGTAAATTTTCTCAATCTGTTTGGGCCTCTGTGTTCCTACCTATGAATGAAACTCATGTGATGGAAATGTCTCTCTTTGTTTTCCCTTATGAGGACATTAAGGACAGATGCTCTGTTTGATATGAAAAAGTTTTAGAGCTATTAGTAGCTGAGACACGATCGACAGCCTGTGCTGACAGACCTTTGCTGAGGTGAGTGAAGGCTCCGTCCTATCCTTGCCATTTCCCTCCTTCATTCAACAGATGTCTGGGAACCACTACTCTGTCCAGCTATGGGCTGGGCCCTGGGGACCCAGAGACTCTGACCTGGTACCTGACCTTGAGGAGTTCACAGAGCATGGCAGTGGCCCTCTCCAGGTCAGGCTGCCTCAGGCGGGCAGCTTGGGTGACACTCTTTACAAGAAAAGGCCAACAAGCTGGGAAGAGAAGGAAAGAAGTGGGGCTGGCATTGCCGTCACGGAGCCCCCCTGTGGTCAGCATTGTGCCAGGTGCTTTCCAGACCTTCCATTCCCTCCTCACTGCAGTGCAGGAAGCAGGCATGTGCTGTCCTGGTTTTATAGTTGAGGAAATGGGTTCAGAATAACCCAGTGACTTGTCCAGGGTTGCGCAGCTGGCATTGAACTCTCATTTCTGTAATTCTGAAGCTCAGACATATTTCTGGGATGTCTTGTCTCTGAATAGCCCTCCCGAGTTTCTGTGTAAGTAGGGGAAATAGACAGATAGAGGTACAATGCTGGCTTCCTGGGCCCTGACCTGGAGAGGCTGGACGGCCTGTGGTTTGGGGCAGGGGACTGGGTCTCTTGGTCTTCATTGTCCTCTGGGCGGCCCCTTCCCCCCAAGCGTGCTAGGGATTCTGGCGGAGCAGCAGATGCTGCAGGTCAGACGTTCAGTCTCACATCTGGTCTCCCTCCTCCTTTCATCTGAAACCCAACTCAGATTGTCTTAGTAAACAAACAGTAAATTCAACAATACAATCTTCTTGAAATGCCTTGTAGTTATTTTAAGGCTGTTGGGGGGTTTATTTTAATTGCAGGCCCAGCTCCCACAATCATCCAGCTGCTCCTGGGGGCATTTGTGGCTGCTGCCTCCCTCCCCCCTTGTGGACCCAACCCCTCCCACCAGAGGCCCAGGGTGGCCTGGGTAGTCAGGGAGAGAGAGTGAGGTGTAAGGCCATTCCCTCCCATGTCTGCCCACTCTAAGAACCCGAGGGCCGCAGTGTTCAAGAGGCCAGCTTCGAATGTAGGCCTGCTGAGAGAGAGACATGGAGTTGGGGTCACTTCTCAGGCTGAGGAGGGGTCACTAGGGAAGGAACAGTCAGGTATGGTTGAGGTTCACACAGGTTACCAGGACCACGGGCACACCTCACTTTACAGCTGAAATGGGTTGCAAAGTTGGTTCCAAAAAAGTCAGATTTTTCTGGTTAGGAAGGGACCCTGGGATCATCTTGTGTAGTGCATTCTTTTTTCACTTAAGAAGACAGGTTCAGAGAGGGAGGGGGCTCACTACCGCTCCTCACCTCCCTTAGACCCTGAGGCTTCACTCTTGCTCTGCCCCCAGCTAATCCTGTCTGAGTCCTGGCTGATAGTAACTACCCTAGTACCACCTGGCCAACACACACACCCCCCCTCAGAGATGTGCATTTGAATTAGTGGCTCTGAAAGTCAGAAGCCTTTAAGTTCCGGGGGAGCTGGGCGCTCGTGGTGGATGTGAGTACTTGGATAGGCTGTGGGCTGATGTTTCTGTGCCATGAGTGCATCCCTTCGGTGGCCTCCCATCACTGCTTGGGTGGCAGGTACCAGCTCTTTATCATTGGTCTGAATTAGAAGATACTGGGGCAGGGAGTCCAGAGATCTGGCTTTCAGCATGATGCCAGGCAAGTGATCTAACCTCTCTGGGCCTTGGTTTCCCCGTCCTGGGGTGGGGGGTGAACAACCTCAGCCCATTTCAGGCAGCGTCTCCCAAGCCATCAGAGAACTAATCATCTGTCTTTGTGATTTTTGGAGACAACTCCAAAGCAAGGCTCTTGACGACAGGGTCCCTCGGGGGTGTGATATGCTGATACTCGTTGTGGATCTCCAGGAAGGGGTCGTGGGGTGTCCCCAGGGACTGGATGGTGGGGAGCACAGTCAGAATGCTGAGGTCACTGACTGCCTCAGAAGCATGGGGTGACCAGGCTCAGCTGAGCTCTGGGCAGTTCACAGCCAATGTGTCCCCCAAGGGGATGGTGCCACGGAACAGTGGAGGAGGAATCGTACATTTGGGCCTGTCTTCTAAGTGGCAGGCACTTGCGGTAGGGACTTCAGGTATTTTTTTATTCTCACAACAGCTCTGGCAGGAAGACACCATTATCCCCATTTTATACATGAGGAGCCTGGTGCTCAGAGTGGAGAAATTAAAGCCCGGAAGCCTCACCGCAGGATGGTGGGGCCTCTCTGATACCTTGCTCCTCCCCTTGGGGGAGAAAGGACTGGAGGAACCCCCACCGATGGGCAGTTCTTGAGGTGATGAAAGGGGAGAGGAGACGAGGAGGCACGCAGATCCCGCAGATGGCGTGAGAGCGAGTGAGAAGTGAGGGTGCTCCTTTCGGTGCCCAGGGCCAGATCCAGTCGGCGCGGGGCCCGGGCCATGGGAGACGTCTGGTCTGGGCCTGGGGAAGGCCCCTCTATTTATTTGTACATCACCAGATGTAAACTAATTTGTTTAGCAAGAAAAAACACATTTTTATTGCCTTCCAAACTGAGCTGTTTTTCCTCCTTTGGCCGTTGTGTGTCGAACGGCCAGGCTGAGGAGCAGAACTTTTGGGAACACGCTGAGGTGTTGGTGAGGCAAGGCTGTCATTTACAGGGTGTTTCTCCCCGGTGGGCCTCAGAGCCAGCAGATCCAAATTCCAGCCCCGGCTCTATTACCGCTGGCTGGGCGACTTTGGCGAGTCGTCTGGCTGCTTTGTGCCTCCATTTTTTCACCTGGCAGATGGGGATGACCACGTGTTCTGCACGGAAGGAGCCACTCTGGTGTCACCAGTCTCGTTAGTTGGTATAAAGTTGTTTTAGCAATCATTACCTCCCATTGTGACTAATCTACAAACTGTACCCTGTTGATGGCACTGTCAACCCAGCACGAAGCTTACTATACCCCTCACATGCATTTGTAATTAACGAGCTGTGGACAGTAGTGTGCCCTGTCCTTACAGAGAGAGGAGAGAGGAGGAAGGAGAGATTGGGTTTCTGGGGTACCTACCGTTGCATCACTTCATCCTTGAAATTGATGTCACATCACTTAATCCTTGAGACGCTGCAAAATAGGTATCGATATTCCTGTTTTTCAGATAAGGCTCAGAGAGGCCAGAGGGCCTGCTCAAGGTTGCATGACCATTAAGTGGGCTTCAAAGGCATTTGTCCAGAGCCCATGATCCTTCTGATATGACACAAGACTGAGAGAGAAATTTTAATAACTTTCAGTGGTTTTTAAAGCTCCTAGCTCCTAAATGTGGCTGAGGAGTGGGATGCAGCCATGGCTTGGCCTTACAGGGTACTACAGGGCGCTCTGTGGGAGGTTGGGATGGATGGTGCTTCTGGCCCCAGGACACAAACATCAAACACTGGAATGCTCAGGCGGGGAGTTGAGGAAGGACTGGGCACCTTGCTTGTTTCAGCCTGATTTTCCTTAAAGATTCTCTCTGTGACAGGCCTAGTGGGTGGGTGGCTTCTGATTGAGGACCTGCTGTGGCCAGGGGTCCCTAGTGCCGAGGGGAGGTGGAAAGATCATCAGGGAAGACCAGGGTGGACTTGAGGGGGAAGTGGTTGAAACTCTCAGGCTTGGAGGTTCCAAATTGGGTGCCTGTGCCAGGATATAGGGAAGAGGTGACACTGGGCTCTCCCCCAGCAGCTGGAGGCTGATCCAGCATTCAGCCAGGCTGGAGGAGGAGATGAAGCTGGGCAAGAAGGGATGCTTCTCAGTTCAGGAGTGGGCCCACTGCTCTCAGAACTCTAAGGAGAGTTAGGACTCTTGCCTGAATGGTGAACAGTCTTTCCTTATTCTCTGTCCCTTAATGGTGCCAGTGAGACCAATGCCTTTGGGGCCTGTGGAACGAGGTTCCCCAATTGTTGCTTCCCACAGACTTGACCAAAACCTCAAACCCCAAACCAGAGCAAACGGTGCTAATTTGCTGAATCCCAAACTGAACCCAAGGATTATTATTTTTTTCTGAACTGTGAACCAAGTCAATGATTTCTTCCTCAAAATAAAAGAAGGTTCTGTTCAAGAAATTTTAAATCTTAACTGTGCCTCTTTCCCTCCTTCTGCTTTTGCCTGAGGATTCTTGGATGGGGTCCTGGTTGCTGCTGGCTCCAGGCTGGACTCTCTGGGCCAGGTAGAGGGAGGAGGTGGTGTGGGTGGGGTGGCAAGGGCTGCTGTTCCGGGGGTGGACGGTGTGAGAGGAGGTTTGGTGAATGAGGTGGCAGGACAGTGAGAGCCCTCATGGAAGGGTCCCTGGCCCAGGAGCCAGAAGACCTGAGTTCAAGACCAGGCTTTGCTGCTGTGTGCCTCTGCGAGAGCTCCACGTCTCTAGACCTCTGTTAAAACAAGGAAAACATTCCCTTTGCCTATGGGGCCATGAGGAGATGTCCCTTGCAAGTGTCTGCCTTGCAGCCAGTGGTGAACAGTGACCAGACAATGACAACCACATGTTCGTACATCTCCTTGTTTCCATCTTCTGGTTAGATTTCTCCAGACAGGCCCGGGGGATAGATAATATTTTCCCCGCTGTCTTTAGGGAATCTGGGCTCACTCAGAGTGGGGCTGTGACTTTCTAATCTGGGACCTAATATGGGGCTCAGCCAGGCACAAACCCAAGCTTGAAAGCTCATGAAAGCAGCAGGAGCATAGGTAGAGAATGAACTTCGGTTTCAGCCCACTCTACTCTGCCTCTCTTGAGCTGTGTAACCAACCATAGGCAGGTCCCTTAACCTCTCTGAGCCTCAGAATAATAATTCCACATGAACTATTTTCTTATCCTTGCTGGGATTAAAGCCATTTTCACAGAGCCTGACACATAAGAGATGCTCAGAGAATAATTGTTGAATGAGTAAATGAATGAATGTGTCTTTTAGAGTCAGAATTGCGGAAAGAGGCTGTTTTGAGGAATTCCAGGTTGCTGGAGCTTCCAAACCCCCACCAGAAATCCCAGACTCTCAAAGTAGGGGCCCAAGAGAGCCAACGATCACCAGGTGAGACACTATGGCTCCTTACTTTGACTGTCAGCCCATGTGAGGCTCTTGGCCAGGAGTGAGTTGGGAGCACTGAGTTGGCCCTTACTGTGTACAGGCAGCCTGTCCCCATGGCTCTTGGGAGGAGGTGAGAGAGAAGTGCAGTGGGCACTTCTGCTCAAAATCTCCCTAGAGGCCTGCATCCCAGGCTTGGCTCACCCACACTGACTGGGTGACCTCAGGCCAGGTTGTCCCTCTCTGGCCTCAGTTTCCCCCTGTGTAAAATGGAGTTTGTAGATTCCTAGCATCCCTTATGGAAACAGCTTCGGCTCAGTCCAAGGGCCTCTGGGTCAGCCGTGAGGATTCACTTATGTGACCCAAGCCACACCGTGGAGCACATCATTACACGCACCTCAGGTGTGACATGTCTTTATCCCAAGCCTGAGCTCTGGAGAACAGAACTCTGGAGAGCACAATGGGGCTGTGCGTGCTGTGTCTGCATCCCTCTGTGCTTCGTGGGTGCTGGTATCCTGGTGTGGGAACTTGGCGGCAACAGTCTGCCTGAGACTCTCCTGAGCACATTTATATGCATTGTCCTCATTTTGCTGAGATGGAAACAGGGGCACAGAGCACATAAGGAACTTAGACTTATGATTGAAACCAATGTTCTCAAACTTTCCTTTGTAGAAAAGTCGTCTGACAGGCTGTTAAATCCAGATTCCTGGGCCTCGTGCCCAGAGAAACTGCTTCAGTAGATCTGGGGTAGGGCCTGGGAATTTGTAATTCTAGAAGGTTCCCAAGTGATGCTGATGCCATTGGACTGCGGCCAACACTTAGGGTAGCCCTGATCCAAACCACCTTCACACAGGTATTTGCAGTGTTTTCACCCTCATCTCAGCTGATCCTCACCACAGCCCTGAGGAGCCACACCACACAGGCTTCTGTTCATTCTTGCCTTCATCTGGTCATTAGTATCTACCTCATACCAACATTGTACTTAGTACTAAAGATATAGTGGAGGGAAGGAAGCTTAACTCTTGTTCTCGAGATGAAAAATAGGCCCAGAGAGTTGAACTTCGTTTGTTCTTTTGTTTTTCTATTTATCTCTCCATCCGTCTGTCCAACAAATACCTGATATTCCTCTGTCCCAAGCCCTGAGTGGGAGAAAATCCCTGTGTAGTGGGAGATGCATAGGAAGCTCAAGGAGTAATGGGTGCCCACAGATAGGGACCAGTGGGGGGAATTGGGGAAGGTTGCCTGAAGGAGGTGACATACCCAAGACCACTTGGCTGATAAGCATAGAATCAGGGCTTAAAGCCAATTCTCCCCTGCGCTGTGCTGCCTCTTCAGAAAACCCTTTTGGCTCATTTTCTCAACATGGTCTAATTGGAGGCATGGACTCATTTTGTTTTTCCTCTGTATCTGGGGCTGGGTTTCCCTGGGCAAATGGCCCCAATGTTAATCCAGGTCCTTTTAGAGTCATTTTATCACTGCCATCTCTCTAGACCACTTGAATGTTCCACTAATAAATTCTGTGGGGACCGTGTGGACAGGAGGTTAAAGATGTAATGCTTACAGTCTCAAATTGAGTGTGGGCTCGGGGAGTTGGAGGGGGCCTCCTGGGGACCCAGACTGAAATGAGGCTTCCATGACCACTGGCGCCGCTCTAGCCTTTATAGGCACAAGATTGTGGGGAACACTGCGTACTTGCCAGTTTAGGGAATAATGTACCCGACACTGGAGTGACCTGACTAGGCAGAGACCTGGGGATAGTTTGGCCTCGCTGGGCCTGGGAGAGGGCCCTGCACTGCCTTTGCCTGGTGGGTGGGGGTCGGAAGTCACCGAGGGCCAAGTGTTCAGTCCCAGCAGAGAGTAGTAGGTTGAGGCTGTAGCAGCTCCCATGCACTCTTGCTGTCATAGACAGACAGATCTGGGAGGCATGATCCTATTATGTGGCTAGCCCTGAGTTGGGTGCTGTGGGGCATAGGAGAGCGAAAACAGAGGCTTGTGTGGGGGAAGTTGGGCGAGAAAAGCAGGTGGAAAACTTGTTCTCAGAGGCTGCAGGCAGATTTCACAGAGATCTGCAAATGCAAAACTTTAAAGGCCATGTTGGTTTTCAGTTGGCAGGGAGGCTTTGTTGTCGATTCAGCTCACATGGCACCTGCTTCAAGGCCCACAGTCAACTGAATAGTCTAAAAATAGGGAGATGTTCTGAGTGCTAGAGAAACACAGAGTAACTCAATCTGGGCCTAGTCATAGGAGGTGATCAGGGAAGGCTTCATGGAATAGGTGACGTTGGGGGTGGGCCTCTGTGTGAGAGAGTTCACGGACAGGATGGCGAGAGGGCGTTGCAGGCAGAACTGCGTGCAGCCCTGAGTTGGGCAAGGTGGGTGGGTGGAATGGTTCTTTTGTACAAAGGGAAAGCGGGGCTTGGGAAGGTGGAGTGGCTTGCCCAAGGTGATAGGGGCCAGACCCTCTCATTCCTCATCTGATGTGCTGCCCCCTGCCCACTGCTCACAGCCCACACTGCTTCCTAGGTCTACTGTCAAGCACTCATAGTAGCTCTGGGAAGGCTCGGAATGTGTCCTGGGCTTCTGTTCCATTTTAGCACCTGGACTAGTGGGAATGACTGGGCAGGGTGTCTTCAGAGTTGTCTGGAGGCAGGGTTTGACTCCTTTGGCCTTGGCCCTTCTATCCTGCAGATGGGCCACCACCACCAGCTTGGCCAGGGTCTGCTGTGTTCCCCAGGCCATAGCTCAACTTCTTGATGGAGAGGTTGAGAATCTCCTCATCCTATAGTAAGAGGAAGTCTGAGTGAGGATTCAGAGTCTCTTCTTACTAATGAATGAAATATTTAAGAAGTTAAAAGTTGGGAGTGAGGGGAAGGAGCTTTGGAGTTAGGCAGATCTGGGTTTGAATTCCTGCTCTGCCTCGGCCAGCTTTGAAAGTTAGAGCAAACCATTTCACCTTCCTAAGCCTCAGTTTCCTTGTCTGAAAATCTGTGAAGATTCAATGAAATTACACACACACACACACACACACACACACACACACACACACACACACACACACACACTATGCATTCATTTTTATATAGGTACTCAATAAATATGTTTCATTTTCACGGCATACATGAAATTCATCTGCTTATCTCTCTAAAATATTTCTGATGGTAGGTCTATAGTCTGTCCCTGAATACTCCCAGTAATAGGGAGCGCTCTGCTTTCAATACAGTTCTTATACCGAGCCAAGTCGGGTCTCTTGTAGCTTTTCCCATTGATCTTGGTTCTGTTCTGTGAAGCCTCAGGTTCTAAAGGCCAGCGAGCCTTCTCTTATTCAGGAGCCACATCTCCAGGCCGTTAGCCCTGGGCTCTTCTCGGAAAGCAGGTCCCCAAGCTCCTTTTAGAATTTTGTGCCAGGAGCTGAGCCTGGTGACCTAGCTGGGCCTAGCTGAGTGAGCAGAGTTTTTACACCTGAACCTTTCTAGCAAACACAGCTTCAGATCTCATCAGCTTGTTGACTCAGTGTATACAAACATCTCCATCCTTCAAAACCCTCTAGTTTTTACAGACATGCTATTAAGGCAGATTTCTTCCTTCCTGTTCTTCTGTACATTACTTAAAAAAATTCTTCACTGATAACACTAGAGCAATAAATAATTCAAAATGAGATGCATTCTTTCACAAATTCATCCCCATAAAATAATTACCAGTTTCCCCTGCTCATTTACCTTTTCTGACCTCTGTCCACCTACAGAGTTTAAAAATAGTTTGAATCATGGCTTAGGTGATACTTCTGTATTCTACTTTAAAATTTTTCTTTGTGAGCTACATACAGCCTCTCAAGATAAAGGCCACAGAGTATTTCATTACCTGGACACACCCTGATATATGGAATCTTTCCTCTGTTGCTGGACATTTATAGGTCACTTCTTGCTTTTCACTCACTATTGTAAATAATAATGCGATGAACATCTTCATTTAATAAAGAACTGGTAAGCTCCTGCTGCAGGCCAGGTGATGTGCTGGGTGCTGGGGAGCAGAGAGGAACAAGGCACCTTGGAGGAGCACGGCTGGAGACAGGCATGTGAACAGACCAGAGTCTGGTTGGTTCTCTGCTGGGAGTTTACACAGAGGCTGGGCTCTGCTTGGAGGCTTCAGAGCCCCAGTGTGTAGCAATTTGAACCTTATCATGGGACTTTATGTTTAACCCCTTGTGATTTCATCTGGCTGGTGTCTGAGGGGTTGGATGGAAGGTGCCTTCCTTTTAGAGAATTTCTAAGATGTGGAAACCATAAATTTTTATTAAGCATTTCTGTGTACTAGGATCTGGAGCAGAGAAGAAATGAACGAGACTCGTGTCTTTGAATCTGTCACAGTCTTATTGATAAAACAAGGTAGACATCTAAGATGACTTATTAAGCAGTTAGAGGGCTTAGAAAAGGGAGGCATCGTATCGAGGTTTGAGGGAAGGAGATTTACAGTGTAAAGTATTGTTGCGCTATTTGAAAAATCTCACACAGCCTGAGTTATTCTGTCTCTGTTTGGTCAGGTGCTGTGTGACTCGAGAAGCCACCTGTCCTCACTGAAGTCGTGGGCTTGGGCTGGGAGAGCACTCAGTTCCCGTCAGCCAAGCCCTTTTTGGCCAGAACTGGTTGAATATTGAATCCAGAGAGAGGTCCAGTCCAGAAATAGGATTCCTGCCTGGGCTGTGGCTGCTGAGCCACTTTTGTTTTATGCTTCGGGTCACTTAGATAAAACCAGATAAAAAGCTAGACTAATACTCACCACGTGTTGTTGTGAAGGTTGTGCAACTTCAAATGTCTGTTGCTGATATGAAAAAACAACACTGGGCTGCAAGTGTTGATTAGGAAGTCCTCTCTAAAGCAAACAGAACAGCCGGCACCTCAATCCTTGGACACGCCATTTGTTCAGTTCAACCAGCAAAGATCCACTCAGGGCCAGGCTTACGCTGGGTGCCGGGTGTAGGGACACAGAGAGGAGTTAGACTGGCCTTTGTTTTCAGAAAGCTCTCAGTTTACATGGCACAGATGCATGTAGACAGGTGTACCCCTACTGGGTGGTGACCATGTGATGGGAAAGGCTGGGAGAGAAGCATGAGGGATGCGGAGCCCAGACTTTTTGCCAGCCTATAGGGTCCACAGAGGCTAGGTTGTGTCTGGCCTGTTCGTCACAGTACTTCCAGCACCTAGCATGCTGCCTGGGACAGAGTAGATGCTCAGTAATATTTGCTCAATGAATGACTAGGTAGTACCTAACCCAGTCTGACTATGCGGGTAGAGGGGGAATCAGTAATTACCCAGTCTTACCTGGTAGAAAAAAATCTTCCTTCCCTCCCTTCATCTTTCTTTTCTCTCATCTATCACTTACTGAGCACCTGCTGGGACCCAGGCTTCATGCTGATACCTGGGTATACAGAGGGAGGCTCGTGGGCCCCCAGGGAGGAGAACATGGAGTGCTGTTCACACTTACCCCATTCCTGTGGGCCGTTTGTCATGGCCCGCATGACACTTCAGAGCACATCTCTGTGTCCATGCCTCTCATCTAAAGCTCCTCCAGGACAGGGAAGGTCCCCTGCACAGAAAGGAAGGGCTAGGCACAGGAGACATGTTCAAGGACAATTGTGAACATGTGAGAGGAGGCCCAGATAGATAGCTACTGAAGCACTGAGCAAGGAAGGACTGGTGTTAACTGAAGACTGGCTGGGAGGATATCCAGGCTGAGTCCTGGTTCTTCCCCTGACCAACTGTATGACCTTGGATAGGTCACTCACCTCATTTGTGCCTCAGTTTCCTAATGTACAGTGTGGAGTGCCTCACAGGAGCGTGAGGAGGGTCAAAGGAGACAGGGAGAATGGAAGCACCTTGTAAACTGTAGTGTGCTTTTTGGAAGTGAGGGGTACAGAGGGACCCAAACCCGATCCTAGCTTTTATATTGTGTGTATATGTATGGTGAGCCTTTGTGCTACGTAACATCACACAATGTGCAGGACAAACCCCATAACAAAGAATGCTTTGGCCCCAAAACACTGGTAAGTCTGAGGCTGAGAAACCCAGCTGTAACTGAAGAATTTAATTGATGGATCAGTAATCCATTCCAGATTACCGTTCCTCTGTGCAACGCCGTGGAGAGGACACTGGTGAGGAGTGGGTATGGGTGGGAAGGCGTGGGAATGGAGGGAAATGAGGCTGCAGAGCTCAGTGGGACCACAAGGGCCATGGCAATGAGTTAGATTTTTGCCCCGGGACAGCATAGAACCACTGAAGGCACGTGAGTCTGGAAGACAGGTGAGAAGGTTTTGAAGCCTTGCTCTGGTATTGGTGTTGAGAATGGACCATAGGGCCAGACCCGTAGGACCAGGGGCCAGGCCAGAGATGTCGGGGCCTGAACCATGGCAGAGATCCACTCCTGACTGGCTGGGTGACCCTGGGGGTACAGTGCCCTGACTGGGGCTCAGTTTCTTCATTGGCCCCATGGGAGTAATGAGGCCTACCTCGAGAGCTATGGAAGCAGTGCATGAACTAGTGGCCATGCAGAAGCAAGGGACAGAGGCAAACAGTTTGGGTGGAATCCTGGCCATCAGGGAGCTCATGTTTAAGGAGGGTTATGGGATGATAAGCCTCATATACTTAGTGGACTAAGTGTCATTGTGGGTAGGCAGGTCCCACTGGGCTCCTGGTGGAGGCTTGGGGTGGCACACACACATGCACAGTGCTTTACGGTTCCCCAAGTGCTTCTAGCCCTTTGATCTCTTTTATCCTTATTGTAGTGCTAAGAAGTATACATTAATCATTATCCCCAGTGAGGAACTGGGCCCCAGACTCAGACACCAGGGGAAGGAGATTCCTAGAGAGAGTGACTGGATGGAGTAGTGTAGGGATGAGCTGCACCGTAAATGTTTACCAGGTGCATGAAAGGAAGTGATGTGCTCTGAGGACAAAGGCCGAACTGAGCTGTTGGTCCATGACTCTGGGGCAGACTGAGGCTGCAGGGACAAGAAGGGTCACTAGAAGGGAGGTGTTGAGAGCGAGGCCAAGTCTGACGTCACCATCCCTGGCCTGTGGCTCCCCAAGACCAGCAGCGAAGAAGGGGTTTGATAAAGTGCTGCAGAGGGGATGGGAGTGTATGTAATTATTTGCACCATCCAAGGGCATGCCTGGACTTGTGCCTCTCTCTGCTGGGCTATAAGTCTGCCAGGCTGAGGCTTGGATCCCCAGGAATGACTGCAGTGGGGTGGGACGTGGGGCAGAAGATGAGGCAGGAGAGGAGACCGGCCAGACACAGCAAGGACCCAGGAGTTGCTCACAGTGCTTAGGCTATTTGTTAATCAGTGGGATTTGGGGCTCCCAGGTCAGAGTGGTTGGCCTGGTCCCTGCCTGAGCAGAGTGTCTGATCCAGTGGGACCTGGGATGCCATCCTGGAAGCTATCAATTATGGGCACAAGCATCGGAGTCACCTGGGTTCAAACACTGGTCTCACCTCCTGCTAACTCTGAGTTCAGCAACGTTGGGAAATAACAAGCAACCAGCAGCTGGTGGAGGTGGTGTTTGCGAAGAGCTAGCCCTGGCACATGGAAGGGGCTCAATAAACAGGTGGCTGTATGTCATAGAGTAAGAAACAGCAGAGCAGAGTCATTGAGACCAGAGGCCCTAGGGCCAGACTGCCCAGTTTCAAAGCCTGGCTTCACCATGTGCTGGCTGGGTGACCTTGGGCTTTTTGGTTAGCCCTCTCTGTCTCTTTGTTTTGTTGTTTTTAATTTGTAACTATGAGAAATGTCATACTGACCTCATAGGATTGTTGTGAGTATTCAGTTGAGTTAATACTCACTTTTTCTCTTCCTGTTTTCCCTTGAATCGACTCCACTCAGACTCTCATCCCTAACATGGGAGTCACCCAAATCAGAGTCATTGGTGCCCTCTATGTTGCTGCTGGATCCAGGGGTTGGCTTTTAGGCCTCATCATATTTGATCTTTCAGCAGCATCCAATGCAGTTTCTTACTCCCTCCTCCTTGAAACACGTTTTGCATTTGCTTTGAGGACACCTGGTTTCCCCTACCTCCCTGGCAACTGTTTCTCACTTGCCTTTGCTGGTGTCTGCGCCTGCTCCTGATGTCTGGAGGCTGGTGTGCCCAGGGTTCTCTTCCCTGTCTGCATTCACTCTCCAGGTGCTCTCCTCCTGGTGCATGGCTTTCACTATCATCTGGTCAATCCCAAATTTATACTTCCAGCTGGGACCGCGCCTCTGACTGCCCTGTTTTTCAACTGGGTGTCTAATAGCTATCTCAAACTTAGCATACCCCAAGGTGAACTCCTGTAATACCGCCGCAACATACCCCTAGGTTCCCCCATTTCTTTACTAGTGGCTCAGGCCTAAATCCTTGGAATTCCCGTCTCTCTTGTCTCCCACGTCCTACATCGAGTCCATCCCCACATCTTGTTGATTCTCCCTTCACCATATAGGCAGAATCTGACCCCTTCATCCTTTCTGGCCCACATCTTCATCATTCTACTTGGATTATTATAGTTGCCTCCTGTCTGCTCCCTGCTTTCACTTGGCCTCCCTGCAGTTGGGGTTCTGTTCTGACATAAGCCCAATGATGTCAGTTCTCTGCTTGGAATCCTCCAGTGGCTGCACAGCAGAGTCTCCAGCGGGGCTGGGCTCTCCTTTGAGATGGGTACTATGTGGAGCCTGTCCAGATTATTTCAGACTCTGGCCGGCTAGGGCTTGACAAGGTGTAGAGGGCATCTGGGTTGTTCTTCTTTATCTGAGCTATGTTCCCTGCCGCCTTCCCAATCAATTGGACAGGAGAAGGCCAAAGGAAAGTGAGTGTGAAGGGAGGCTGGCCTGGGATGGGGCCACCCAGGTTAGTCTTGTGCTGCACTCCTGGCTCCTTTAAAGAGGTGTCTGGAGCCACATCAGAGGAGGCTTTTCCTAAGACATGAGCCTCATAAATCAAAGCTCCTCATAAAGCCCATTGCCTGGGGCCACCCGGCTGCTGGCCCAGAGGGAGCCACAGCTTAGTCTCCTGACCTAGCTCCGGCATTCTCCCCTGAGAGAAACCTCCATGGAGTGTGGGCAGCCAGTGTTTCTCAAACTCTAGCTGCCAAAGCTGGGCCGGTGGTTCACTGATGTTCACTCCTCTGGCTTCCCCGACCACCCTTCCAGGAAGGGATGGCTTGCCCCACAGGACAGATGAGGAAACTGAGCAATGAAGGGCAGTGAGCGGGGTACAGACATCAGCCTCATTCCCCCTCTTAAATCTTGGCCATCACTCACGCCTGCAGTCTAGAAGAGAAATTCCAGCTGGCGGAGTGGAAGGAACTTTCATCTGTCCAGTGGCACAACTGTACCTGGAGAGGTCCTAGTGTAGATGAAAATAGATAACACACAGAAAGCACTCAGCCCATGCCTGGCACCCAGAAGCCATCCATTTACTGCCTGCGTCCCCGTCATTAGCCTCAGCAGCCCCCAGACCTCCTGAGTGCGTTTGGTTTGGTTCCATGTGCTCAGTGCTCACTGATGCCTGCCTGCTTTGGGCCCAGCCATGTGCCAGAATTTAAAAGCCTAGAGTTTAAAGAGCCAGATAGGTCCAAGCACTTGTGTCACTCATGGTAGGAGTAGCAGGCAGATGGTCATAATGGCTGAGATGAGAGGTGCTTGTGGCCTGGACCAGAGTAGTAGCAGTTGTCATGCAGCAGAGCGGAGGAGAGATGAGAGACACATTTGAGAGACTGAAGGATAGTTTGTTGGCTGTAGATTGCCTGAGTTTGAACCTGGCCCTTCTGGGTTCAGCCAGAAACTACTTCTCAGCCACCTCCAAATCAGGAGGCTAATGGCCTCAGAGT
Organism: Pteropus vampyrus; assembly: GCF_000151845.1. Classification (NCBI taxonomy): domain Eukaryota; kingdom Metazoa; phylum Chordata; class Mammalia; order Chiroptera; family Pteropodidae; genus Pteropus; species Pteropus vampyrus. The sequence continues at coordinate 2,845,107 of NW_011888951.1, forward strand.
TAACAGGTCTGCCTTCAAAATCTAAGGTTAGATTATTTTTGGCCCCTTGGGGTCCTTGAGTCAGGAGATGGGAGAACAGCGATCATCATCAACATCATCATGATAATGGCAACGATAACAACTACCATTTGTGCGGGGATTTGCTTTTTGCAAAGTGCTTTCTCATCCATTACCTCATTGGGAACACATGGTTCCAATAGAAGGTAAAGGATGCATTTCTCTGGGGTCCTGTGGGGCCTACTCCTCTGCAAGTCTGTTTCAAATGATAAAAATGCTGCATTTTTACAGTGCTTTGTACTTTGCAAAGTGCCCTCACGTCCATGCTCTCATTTGGCTCTTAGTATTGCTCCTCGCAAGGCCCATCGACCAGGAATGAATATCCCGTTTGACAAGAAAATCTGAGGTCCCGAAAATTCTAGTGACTTGCTTGAGGTTGTCCCAGCTCGTGAGGCTGCGACTTAAGTGGTAGAATGGGGGCCTTATGGCATCTTCATTTTCAGTTTAGCCCTCCCTACGGGGCAGGCCTCTCTTCTGTAGCAGCAGGCTCTGCCTCTTGATTGCATTCCTCTAGGATGGGAAGCTCACTACCTGAGTTGAGTGGAGGTCTGTCCCCTAATCCATGGCTCTCAGGCCTTCCCACTGGGCCTGGTGGGGTGGGGTGGTGATGCACAGCCTGGCTGAGACATCAGGACAGGAGGTTTGTCGCCCTTGATGTGCAGCCCTGGGCTGAATTGCCTTTCAAATGAATAAGTGATATTTAGGCTTCCCCTCCTTAGCTTAGTCCTCATCTTTATGTTGTGTCTGTCCCACTGCCTCTGCAGTCTTGTCCCAGATGAGGGTACATCCTGAGGCTTCCTCAGAGAGAGGACAGAATAGAGACCAGTGGGAAGTGCTGGTGAGAAGGAGCCTTGACCTGAGCATCTGGGGTCTGGGCTTTGTGTGACCCTTTCTAGGCCTCCTTGAATCAGGAGGTCCCTCAGTAGCGCCCAAACTCAGTCATGTCCTCAGCAGCCCCCGCCCCTTTAAAGTCCTTCCTACTGTGTGGGCCTGTGTGGAGAAGTCCAGGGGAGCTTAGAGGACCAGACATTTGGGCGGGGGTGGGGGTAGGGGGGTTCGATGTTGGAGATTGTCTTTGATGAAAGCATATTAGACTTTTTTGGGCAGAATTTTGTTCTAGGACAAAGGCCAAGTGTGTAGCTGAGCAAACAAGCCCTCCATGGTGGGCCTTGCCTGCCTCTTGAGCCCTTCCTTTGACCCTCTGCCCTGAGAGTGCTGCCTGCAGTCTCCTCGCCCCCAACCCCCTTCCCAGCTCAAATACCCCTTCCTCCAGGAAGCTTTCTAAGACTTTCTTGCCTTGGTAAGGGACCTTTACTTGCCTCCTGCAGTCCTCAGGCATCTCTCTGTCACTAATCATTTGCTTTCTTGTCTTCTCAACAGGCAGGGACCCTGGCCTTGTTCCTGATCCCCAAGAAGTGTTAGCATTTCTCACTTCGTACCTCTCCTGATTGTGTCCTATGAGCCAGGCAGTTCTGAAATATATATACATGTATGCACACATATGTATACATCCCTTTGCTCAATCTTAAAACTCTGTGGGGTGAGCATTTCCTAAGGCCACTCAGTGGACTGGTCATAGAGCTGTAGTCCAAATATGGGTCTGCTAATGCACATTCCACCCTGCCCAGCCGCCTCCCCAGTGAATCCCACTGTGCCTGCGGGACTGGGGTCCACTCTGCCCAGCGGGGAGAGTGGGCTTGCTGGTGGACTGCACTTTGTTTTGCAGTGACCTACTGCTCTCATCGTAGTTGCTCCTCCCCACTGAGCCCTGAGGACACATGCCTGTAAACCTGCGCAGCAGAGAGCCCCTACCTCCCCCATTCGGCTGAATGAGAAGGTGAGAGGCAGGAGCGTCTAGGCTGGGCTCTGCTCAGGAGTCTGAATCTGTGCTTTTTCCCTCTCCCTGTCCCACCCAGTTTCTCCTCTTCTCCACCCCAGGCCAGGGGTCAGATTCAGGGAGACTGTGCTCCAAGCTCTTTCCCTCCTCCACCCTTACTCAATCTGTGTGTGGTTCCTGGAAGACACCTGAGGGTGGGCTTGAGCTCCAGTCCCTTTTCTGTCATGTACCAGTGTGACCAGGACCAGTTGCTTCCGCTCTCTGAGCTGGCTTCCTTGGGCACAGTGGGGTATGCTATCCCCATTCCTGAGTTGCCGTGACAATTAGGTGACATTACATAGGTGAAAGGCTTGGCACCCTACCTGGCACGTAGGAGATGCAGAAAACATGTTAGCTCTCCTTCCTCTATTAATAAGAATCCAGTCCGTTTTGCTGAGAAGGGAGGATGACTGGGGAGGGAGAGAGGCATTGGGGTGTGTGTGTGTGTGTGTGTGTGTGTGTGTGTGTGAAGTGAGCCAATAAAGACCTTCCATCTGGAAGATGGAAATGAGGCAGTGAATCCCTGGCTTCCTAAGGAAGAGCCTAATGCCTTTTGCATGTTTCCTGACCTGAGGTGTCTGGGAAAGAGGTGAGGCTTCTTCCATGCTAATGAGATGCAATCCCAACTTGGAGAGTACCTGGGAAAACCTAAAGTATATGCAAAAAACTTTTGAGCTGGCCAGCACCTATGCAATCACTTAGCCAAAGTGTTCACTTTAGGTGGGGCAAAAGGACTCAGAGAGTAAAAGAGACCTTTCCAAGGTCACCTAGCCATAAGGGAGCAGAGCCTCAAATAGTTAAGAAAAAAAGTCTACAACTGGCATCTATTGAGCCCTGCAATACTGGACCTGTTCTGAGTGCTTTTTATCTTTTATCTCATTAATCCTCACATAAACCAGCTGAGATGGAACCC
>NW_011888951.1:2850072-2859172 GCF_000151845.1 Pteropus vampyrus
GTTTTGCTTTCCTATAGACAGCTTGGGGCCAAGGCCTGCATTGAACTTCCTGCATCATGAATTTGTTATTTTATTAACTTGTTCTGTAAAACTCTGTTGGACTCTATGCCAGGTACCATGTTAGCACTAGGCAGACAAAAACCCAAGAGCTTTTGTCCTCTCCTCAAGCTGCTTCTCAGCCCAATGTATAATGACAATGAAGGATGGTGAAGGCTCAAAAAGCCCAGAGGAGGGAGCCAACAAATGCCCTGGATTTGACCTGGGCACTGAAAGTTGAATAGGAGTTTGCTAAGCAGACAACAGGGAGCAGGGAATTAGCTAGAGGGAACAGCATATATAACAGCCATGGGGGCCTTTCGAGAGTGTGCTCCATCTGGGGAATGATGAGCATAGGGGTGTTAAGGGGAATGGTGAGCCAGGTGGCTAGAGAGGTAGCTAAGACCCCACAGGGCTTTGAGGTTGGGTGTGATCAGAACCTTGGCCTAGCAAGGTCACCAGAGGCCAGGGAGAATGCAGCCAGTAGGGGACCAGACGGGAAGCTGGAAATGAGGCCAGGGTAGCCCTCCAGGCTGAGGCTATGAGGCTGAGAGGGAAGGAACAATGAGGATGGGGAGGAGGGGGTGAGGGTGGATGACCCACACATTTAGTGGCTTAAATCATTAAACATTTCACTATGTCTCAGTTTTGTGGGTCAGGAATTTGAAACAAAAATCTTCTAGGTGACCCTTCTCCACATTACTGGGGTCACTTTGGTGGTATTCAGTTGGTGGCTGGTCTGATTGGAGAGTCCAGGAAAGATTGATTGTAAGCTGGCACAGGGGTGAGGGTGACTGGAAGGCTGGGTTCAGCTGGACCCTTCTCCTTCTCCATGTAGTCGCCAATGGGGTATCTCTAGCAGAGTAGTCGGACTCCTTATGTGGAGGTTCAGGGCTGTTGGAGACTAAGAGGGAAGCCATCAGTCCTTAGAAAGGCAGGCTTATAAACAGGCACAACATCACTTCCTCCATGCTCCATTTGTCAAGACAGTCACAGGCCAGCCCAGAGACAGAGAGGGGCACAGACCCACTTCTTAACGGGAGGCCTGTCAAAGAATTTGTGGCCATCTTTAATGCATGTGCAACCCACATCCCATTTCCCTCAGAGAGATCTGAGCCCTTCAGACGACTGGGAGGTAGAATATTCCAGATGCTGGTTATCATCCTCTTGGTAGAGGAACTTGACTCTGTAGCCCATATTTGAATCTCTGATCTGTTAGCACTCGCCTCAGCTACTGACGCATTACACACACCTGAATCTCTAGCTTTTCAGCATATATTGCGATCATTAAGAGTTTAAGATACACCACTGATGCTCTAGCCACCAACACACACCATGAGCTCAGGGCTGGCAAATTTCTGCTCTTAGTCCAGCTTTGGCCCCTTGCTAGTGCTGCCTAGAGAACTGTGTTAAGAAGAATTCTGAGCTTATTAGCAGGAAAGAGATGGTGTGATCTGTTAGTGATGTCTGCTTTGTCCGAGGAATGGGGAAAGGCACTGTAACTGTCCCTCGGCTCACTGATCGTTGTCCTCTTTCTCCTTAGCACCTTCAGAACCACTGCCATCATAAAGATTCCTTCACAGTTCTGCTCTAGCTATGTATACCCAGAGGGTCAGCAGATTTGCATATACTTGTCCCTTCAGAAGCCTGTTAGCATGCCTCTGCTCCAAAATCATTGCCACAAGTTGGATGTCCAAACCAGTGGCATGTGCCTAGGTTTCGGGTGCACCAGCATACTTGGCCCTTCCCCTGCCACCTGGTACCCGAGCTGAAGACATTCAGCTCTACGGTGCTAACACTAGCCTTTATCAGCCTCACACCACATTCTTTAACTTCACCATCTCCCGTTAGCCCCCTCCAACCCCTTTCTCAACCACGGAAGGTTTAATTGTTGCAAATGGAATCCGTGTTCTACAGAAGTCCAATAAATCTGCAGTCTGTCTTCCTGGTAATCAATCACAGATTGCAAATCGCACGAGGAGAAGTCTATAAGATATGTTCTTCATGTCTAGTATGTTGGGTTATTTTCATGTCTTGTGGTTTGAATTCGGCCACTGTCATTTTAGAGGAATTTCCTGCCATCTGCGTTCAATTGGATTTTCTCACAGATTTGTGCTTGCTTGTAAATACTAGGGGCTGGCAGAAAGGGGAGCTTTGTTCTTGGTCACATTTCAGAAATCTGTTAATGCAGCCTTGCCGGCTGATCTGCAGCTTGGCCAGGAGGGAGGCTTGAGGTGAAAGGAAGGTGTAGATTCCCAAATGGCAGCAATGCTTCTCTGGCTCAGGCTGGGCTCAGCTCTGGGGTTGGAGTGGTATGGGGAGGGGCCAGCTAGGTTAGACTTCTGCCCTTCTTACCTCTCCTGCCTAACCCGAGGTCTGTTTTCCTCTGTGTTTCTGCTAATTATGAGGTGTTGTGTGTTTGCCCAGCTATCCCTTCATCGTCTGCTGGAGGCAGGAGGACAATCATGGAGAGTCAGTGCCTGCCCTCCAAGGAGCCAGATCCCAACAGTATATCCTGGCTGTACTGCTGGTGATGGGGAGAGGCCAGTAGCATGCGACTAGGCACTTAGCCGCCCTGGTGTAGGCTGCAGCTCTGCTGTAACTTGCCCTATGACTTTAGACGAATCATGTTATCCCTTAGAGTCTCAGTTTCTCCCGTTTAAAATGGCATATTGATACCCACCTCAGTGGTTGTTGAAAGGATGGAATGATGCGTGGCTCACGGTTGGGCCTCAACAAACGGTGGTTCTTTATTCCAGCAACGGTTTATTGCCTACCTGCTGTGTGCCACACCTTCGGCTAGGCATTAGAAGTAAAGGATGAATAAGAAACACGTGGTCTTTGTCCTTGAGGACCTCACTGTGTGGACCAGAGATTGCTTAGCTGGGGTACACACAAAGACCATCTATGGGATGGGGAAGAGCTATTAGGACGTGGTTTCTATTTATGACATATCTCATTTCTGGTGTAATAACAGTCATGATGATCTTACGTGTCAGACTCTTTTCTGAGCACTGCTTGTTTTTAGCTTACTTAGTTTTTACAACAACTCTATGAAGCAGATGCTCTTATTATCTCCCATTGTATAAATGGGGAGACTGAGGCACAGAGAGGTTACTCTGGCAACTCCCCCAAGGCCACATACTTAGCATGCAGTAGAGTGCTTTCGATAATATATATAAACATAATAGTTTATGTCTGTGGTTTATAAGTGAATATGTTTTCTCCTGATAGGGATATGAGAGCAAACAAGTTTGGAGACTTCTGGTCTAGAGTAGTGATTGTCAAACTTCAGCGTGCATGAAAAACATTTAAGGGGCAGGTTAAAATGTGGATTCTTGTCCTGCCTTGGGGGTATAAGAGGTTTTTAAGCAGGGGGCAGGTAGGGAAGGAAACTCCGAGGTTCTGGAGGTGCAAGTTAGTGTTTTCAGCCTTGGTGCCCTCATCTGAAAAAGGTCCCCGTGACAAGGTCCCCGTGCCCGCCAGCCTCTGCAGGGTGCAGGTGTCAAATGGACCGTGCACTGGATGCCCCTCACCTGCTCAAGGGCACAGCTCCAACAGTGTGCCTGCTCCTGCAGCATCAGTGCTTTCTTTTTGCTGAGTCACTCCCATCCCCACATGAGCAAGCTGTTATTTTTACCATATTACAAAACAAAACAAACCTCTCGACCCACTTCCCTCTTCAGATACTGCCTTGTTCTTTCCTTTTCATTTAGAGCAAAGATCCTTGAAAGAGTTGGCTGTACTTTATGTTCTGTTTTTCTTCTGTTCTCTTCTGAGCCCACACTGGACTTTCATGTCCACAACTGCTCTGATGCTACTCCTACAAAGGCCTCAACGGGCTCTGCGTCACCCAGGCCACTGTCATCTCTCAGCCTCTGCCCATCAGCAGCGTTTGCCCACGCTTGCTCCCCTCCTCGCTGACGTGGCATTCTCCCCATCTCCCCACCTCTCTGCTTCTTCTGGCCCCCTTCCCTGGGTCTGCCTCATCTCATTGACCTTCTCACTCTCTCAGTGATCTCATTCAGGCTGTGGCTTTGAAGAACATCTATTTGGTGATGACTCCTAAATTTATATGCCCAGCCTAGATTGTCCCCTGGAGCTCAGACTTGTACATCTAGCTACCTTCCCTGCATCCCCACCTGGATGGCCAGGTGGCACCTCAGATTAATAAAATCAGAACTGAATTGGGGACACTCTGGTCCCCAGTCCCACTCCTCTCACAATAATAGTTGCTCCTTTGTCACTCTCCAGCGTATTATGTACATTGCTTTGTCCATTTCCCCTACTAGAATGTCAGTTCCATGTGGGCAGGGGCTTTTGTCCACCTTATTCCTGCTCTATCCCAGGACCTAGAACTGCATCTGGCACAGAGGAGTGCTCAGTAAGCATCTGTTGAATGGATGGCTGGGGTGTCAGGACCTTGGAAATTGAGAAGTGCCACGCCCACATGCGCAGGTGACTAGCATTGCTGTTTTGCTGTGGCGTCTTGTATGTCTTGATCTCAGTCTCAGGCCAGGTAGAATTTGGTGCTGTCCTTCACAGAGAGAGCCTCCTGCTTCTGCCCCATAGCAGGGGTGGCAGAACTTTGGCTGGGAGCCCCTTAGGGAAAATGAAGCCCAGTGGTTCCATTGTACCTGTTTATGAGGGTCTGGTCTAGGTGGAGACCTCTCCCTTGGATGCTCTCCTTCCTGGCTCACTGCTGGCACCTAGGAGGGATGGACCCAGGGAGACATAGAAGTGGGGAAGGAGTGCGATGTACTGGTGGTGGGGCCATGGCGGGGATGCCTAGTCTCCCCCTGCCTGTGACCTGGCTCACAGCTGGGCTTTGGGCTACACCACCTTTCAGCAAGGTGTCTCTCACCCCATCTTCTCTCATTGCTTATCAGCAGTATCTCTGTGAGTAAAACATCTGCAGGCACACCTGTGCCTGTGGGAAGTGAGGCTTTCACAGGGGAATTGGGAAGACAGGCAGGTGATGCAGCAAGGGGAAGGAGAGAGGAAAAGAAAGGAAAATACAGAGGCCAAAAAGACAAACAGAGACATCAACAGAGAAGGAGAAAGATACCCACCTACAGAAAAAAATGGAATCAGACAGAAAGTCAGAGACTCAGAGAAAGAGACTGAAAGACAGAAAAGAGACATCTAGGAAGAGACAAGTAGACATAGAGAGGGAGGACAGAGACTTGTGTGGGGCTTTTGGCCATGATGCATGCTGTTTACAGGTACCTGTAGTGGGGGTCACAGGAAGAGTGTGGGTCTGGGTGTGGGTGTTTTGGGGACAGGGCACAGCAGACCACCTCATGAGAGAAGAAAGAACTGAAAACTAGAGATTTGGGTCTTGCCCATTCTTTCATTCCTTTGCCCTAGCCATATGTCCATCTGTCTGTCTAACAATCCAGTATTTATAAAGCTCCTATTTATGGCAGATGTTGCATGTCCTTTTCTTCCCCTTCTGCCTCTTAGGACCTCCACACTTACCTTCAGTCTGACCTCTAGCCTGGGCTCTTCCCTGTGGGCCCCAAGGCCTTGCCCACAGTAGGTATGCAGTCAAAATCTGCAGAGACAGCAGAGAGGGAAATGGTGAGCCTCACGTGTGTCCAGCACTTGTCATTACCTTCTGTTCTGTCATTTGATCCTCTCAGCAGCCCTGAAAGAGGCAAGATTGCTCTTTCATCACCCCTCTTACGTACGAAGAAGTAGAAGCTCAGTGATGTCTCATCCTCCTTTTTGCTGGCTATAGCCTGTCCTCATGGCATCCTGGCCCTAGAGTCTGAGCCCCTCCATGATGCCGAGGATCTTAGTTTTACGTGGGGCGATGTGGGAGGCCTGTCTTACATAGAGATCAAGGCTTCTTCCCAGGATAACCTCCCTCATGAACCAAAGGAAACATACAGAAGATGTTAAGGACTTATTTGTTTATCAATAACCTTCACTGAGTTTTAGTCTGTTCCCAGCCTGGCTGGGCACTTAGGACTTAGCCACTATCCCTGCCCTCATGGGGCTGATGGTCACAGGTCCTGTGGGGACATGCACATCCCTGCCCTCATGGGGCTGATGGTCACAGGCCCTGCGGGGACATGGACATATAAACCATCCATCCCAAGTGTATTGGGGCTCCCAGAGAGCCCTGGCCTGACCTCCTCAGCTGTCTCCCATTCCCTTTTCTGGTCAGCACTGGTCTGAGTGGCCAGCAGCTAAGGACCTCTTTTCAGGAATGGCATATGTGGGACTCACCCCTGAGCTTCCAATCCAACCACCTCTGCCCTGAGCTCCCACAGCATGCCACACCTCCTGCTCTGATGAGCTGGTTCACCACTAAGGGCAGTGGCCGACTCTCGTCTCTGCATCCTTAGCACAGAGCTGGCACAGAAGGGGACAAAGGGGCCCAACATCAGATGGCCACCTGCTGCGGGCCAATCATCTGCTGGATTCTTTATGGGCAGGGACATCAAATGCATAGAACAGCCCCATTCTACAGATGAAGATACTGAGCCCCTTGAATTATGAAGTGAGGTATCTGAGATTTAAATCCATGTCTGTCTGACTTCCAGTCCTGCAGCCATCCTTGCCCATGATGGGCACCATCAGTACTTGCTGACCATGTTTCCCTGGAGAGGCCTTGGGACTTGAATTTGTCTCATTCACCCCGAGTCCCCTGCCTCTACTCATGTGGCACCCAGGGCCAAGGGTGCCCCATGCATCAACTGATTGTTGAACAAAGGGAGAACAGCACTCCACTCACCAGCCCCGTGGCAGCGAGAGGCAGCTGCCCCATCCAAACCCTCCCACAGACGGTGTCCCGGGGACTTGGGTCTCAGTTTTGGTTGGATCTGCACAGTCCTCCTGGTTACGTGTTTCTGAACAACAACAGCACTGGGTAAACGTTTTAGGAAATTACGTAGTTAAATTTGTTTTTGTTTAGGCAGGGCTGGGAGCGGGAGCCCTTATTAGTATCAGTTTGGAAAAAATACTGAGGTGTTCACAGCCAACTGCTTAATAGTCTTCATTGAATTAATTTTAAAATGAGAACCTTGTTTCTTTTATTTAATAGTAGAAAACGACTTCCACATTCTGCCCAGTAACAGCCTCAGTTACAGGCTTTCCACAAACAATGTGCACGTTAAAGGCATTGCTCTGCCCATATGTCGAATGAATAATTTTGTGCAAACTATTTATTATAAGCACACGATGCACTTAAACTTTTAAAAAATTTTTTATTTTTTACTGTCGTGGTGACGGATAGAGCCCAGAAATGGACTGTTAAAAAAGACTCTAGCTCTTTCAGGCTGTGAAAAAGTGGACTGACGTTTGAGAAACGCCATAGGGCTGAAAGGAAATTGTTAACTCATTTGGCCCAACATCCAGGGCTCCCTGGGCCAGAGAAAGTGTGGCAAGGGGTTTTTAATAAAGGCTGCACTAATTAGGCCAGTGCCAGCCAAAAAGAAACGAAAGCGTGGGGAGAGGTTACTGGTCTGTGGATGCAGTGAGATGAGCATCGAGGGTCATATCCTGCTTCACTTACTCGTTTGTCCACCCATCTCTTTTTATTCCAGTTTTATTGAGATACGTGATTGACATATTGTAGTTGTTTTATAACGACTTGATATAAGTGAAATGATCACCACAGTAAGTTTAGTTAACATCCATCACCTCACATAGTTACAAATTTTTTTCTTGTGATGAGAACTTTTAAGATCTATTCTCTTAGCAGCTCTCAAATATACAATACAGTATTGGTAGCTATAGTCACTGTGTGTACATTATATCTGCAGGACTTGTTTATCTTATATCTGAGACATCCATCTCTTCATTCAGTAATTATTTATTGGAGATCTGCCTTGTTCTAGATGCCGGGTTAAAATCAAGAAAATAATATTTATTTTCTTTTCGCTTTGACAGGGCACTCCGCCACTTACTTGTCTCATGGCTCCATGAGGTGGATGGTTGTGTTCTGATTCCAATGATTTCTTCCTGGAGTGTGGTCCTATTTATATATTTATTTTTTAAATCTTATATGTATGGAATTGGATTAAGCACAAATATGAGTTTGTGTCACTGTCTTCTTTGGTTCATTAATGTGCCCACTTTTCTCTCTCCCTCCTCCCCCCCGCATCATTTGAAGATTAACAAGAAAATTACATTTTCCTATGTGCTCTTCCCTATTTGGTCTCCTGCCTCCAGTCTCGAAGGAATCACTTTACTGAATTTTCTGTTATTTTAATTATCCTTTTTATTCAAGTTAATGTTATTATAGAAAGTACATAAATCATAAGTGTACAGTTCAATGAGTATCACAGTGTGAACATGACTGTGAGACCAGTACTCAGATCAAGAAATAGAATATTACTGTCACCTCAGACAGCTCCTCTCACACTCCCTCCCAAGGTTTACTCCCTGCCTCCTTCTCCAAGGTAACCTGAGGCCTGCCTCCTAGCACTGGGGAGAGGTTTTGCTTGTTTTTGAACTTTACATAGCTAGGGTTGTATTGTACATACTCTCTGTCTAGCTTCCTTTACCCAACGTCATATTTCTGAAATCTGTTCATGTTGTGTAGCTGTGGCTTATTCATTTTCATTGATGTAGAGTATTATAGTTCGTTGGTCTTTTGCACTACAGGTGAACATTTGGGTTTTTTCTGGTTTTTGACCATTACGAGTAGCATTCCTATGAATTTATCAGTACTTACACTTCTGTTGGGTGTCAATATACGGGAATGGAATTGCTGAGCTGTACTGTATGGGTCTGTTCACTTTTAGTATGTGATGCCCTGCAGTTTTCCAAAGCGACTATGATGTCTTAACGCTCACTCTCACCAGCAGATTAGCAGAGTTCTGTTGCTCATCATCCTTGCTCGCACTCAGTGTTGCTTGTCTTTTAGATTTTAGCCATTCTGGTGGGTGTGTAGTGGTGCTCCTGTGGTTTTGATGTGCATTTTTCTAATGATTGATTATATTGTATACCATTTCATATTTTTTCTGACCACTGAATAGTCTTTTTTGTGATGTGCCAAGTCCCCCTGCCCCCTTAAATAACAACAATTTTTTAAATTGTGGTAATGCTG
>NW_011888951.1:2860047-2867084 GCF_000151845.1 Pteropus vampyrus
AAATTCGATTGAGCCAGCAGCTTTTAGTGAACACACTGTCTTTTCTCCTCTCTCCGTTGCCATAAATCAATTCAATAAACGGGTTTATTTCTGAATTTTCTATTCTGTTTTATTGTTCTGTTTATTTATCATTGTGCCAACTTCACAGTCTTAATTACAGCAGTTTAACAATAAGGCTTATTATTTAGTAGTGAAAGTTTTTCGACTTTGTTCTTCTTCAGGATTACCCTGGCTATTCTTGGCTGTTTGGATTTTAATATAAATTTTAAAATTAGTTTGGTCATTTCCACACACAAAAAGAACCTGCTGGGATTTTGATTTGGATTGCATCGAATCTCTAGATACATTTGGGAAGATAAATTTGGAATTTCCAAATTCACATTTGGAATCTTTTGACCATGAATATGTGTATCTCTCCATTCATTTAGGTCTTCGTAATGTTTTGTAATTTTCTACGTCAAGGTCTTGCACATCTATGTCGGATTTATCCTTAGGTATTTGAAGTCTTTCAATATGATCATAAATATCTAAAAAATTTCCTTTTCTGTTTATTATAGATAGACATGCAATTGATTTTTGAGTATTCAACCTACTCATACTGACCTCGTCAAATTTGCTTATTAATGTTAACGAGATTCTTTTTGATTTGATTGTTATTTGTAATAACAGTTTTCTTTCTTTCCCTTTAATTCTTATATATTTTATTTCTTTCATCCCTGCCTACCCAGTAGAGGTAATTTTATGTTTGTCATTCTATTTCTTTAACACAGTTCTTATCAAAAAAGTTCTTATCACATACATATGTGTGCTTAAACAATATATTGTTTGGTTTTAGTTGATTTTGGACTTTATATTCTGGGACTTTTAAAATTCAGCATTATGTTACTGGTCACTGCAGGCGCCTCTAGTTGATTCATTTCTACTGTTGTATAGCATTCCATTGTGTGCATATCTCACAGTAATTGTTATCCAGGCTCTTATCCACTGTATATAAGGGTTTCTCTATGGCGGCAACCCTCAAACTTTTCGGCCTGAAGATCTCTTTGCACTCTTAAACATTATTGAGGACCCCTAAAGACCTTTTGCTTTGTGGGTTGTATCTAGTGATGCTCTAAGTAAATGTTTAGCAACTGGCTCTCTGGGGGGCAGGAGGAGAAGCCATGATTGTAGTGTTTGCTTATTTCTGTGGTCTGCAGACCCACTTTGATAACCTCTGTTCTTAAATATTACTGAGGTGTGATATCCCTGGGCTGAGGGACGTGTGATTTCTCCTTCGAAGATGTCGCCCAGTGGGTTCCCAGAGTGATGCACCAGTATGTGTGCCACTGCACTGCACAAAAGATCCTGTTGCCCATAGCCTCTCTTACACTTGGCCCTGTCAGACTCACTGGTTTTTGCCTATCAAATGGGTGTAAAATAGCACCTCACTGTGGTCTTGACTTGGCGTTTCTCTGTGGTCCTAGCTTCCTAACACACCTCACAAGGAAGGCCTGGCATGGTCTGACTCCTCCCTTCTCTTTCAGCCTCCCCTTATACGTCTCCGTCCAGACCTAACCACTCACCTCCAGGCCTTTGCACATGCTGATCCCTCCATGAAACACTCCTCTTCACCTCGTTCCTCGGCCCCCTTGTTCACTGCTGCATTCCTCAGGACTAGGTGTCAGGCATGGCATGACAGGTCAGTAAAGCTTTGAATAAGAACTAGAAGGAGTCAAAGAGATTTGAGTTCAAATTCCAGCTTAAATTCTGTGGTCTTGGGAAAGTTACTTAGTTTCTCTGAGCTTCAGGTTTTCTTCTGGAGTAAAATGGAGATGGTAACACTTAGTCTGTGTGATTACCATGAGATAACTTTCTGTGAAACAATCGACCATGGGTGGTGTGGCCCTTCCTTCTGCTCTGGTCTCTGCCTCTATGGCTGTGGTTTACAGGGAGTCTTGCTCCTGGGCAGGGAGTCCTTGGCCATCCTCTGCTGCCCTAGGTGCCACCCTGCTCACTGAGGTTGGACAGAAGAGGAGACAGGAGGAGTCACTCGCTCATTCAGCAAGCATTTTCCGGCCTCCTGCTATGTATCGGTGACTGTTCTCGACCCGGGGGATTAACCAGTGAATAAAATAGGAAAAAAAAATCTCTGTCTCCCAGGTGCCTATTTTCTAGTAGATGGAGACAGTAAGAAAGGAAACAGTAGAGTCATTTGGTAACAAGTGCAACAGAGAGAAAAATGAGCGGGAGGAGAGATAAGAAGTGTTGGAGAGGGGTATCTGGCACACCCTTCTTCATTAGCATGGCTAGGAAAGGCCTGAGTGTTCACATGATGTTTGAGTAAAGATCCAAAGTGTGGAAATAAACCATGAAGATATCTTGGAGAAGAGCATTCTGGACAGAGTTCACAGTATGTGCAAAGGCCCTGAGGCCAGAGTGTGCTCAGCACGTATGTATGAGGAATAACTGAGAGGCCAGTGTGGCCGGAGTACATGTTTGTTTTAGTCAGTCAGTCATTTCACAGACATTTATTGAGCACCTGTATGTGCCCAGCCTTGTTCTAGGCACCGAGGAGATAATGATGATCAACTCAGATAAAGTGTTGCTCTCATGGATCTCATATTTTTGTGGAGGAGGCAAATAGTAAACCAGCAAACAAGCAACAAGCGATATAGTCTACTCTTAATGCAGCAGCCTGAGTGATCCTTTTACACTGCGAGTCGGATCTGTCACTCCTCTGCCATTAGTACTTACTGTTGTGAGACGACTCCATATTTCACTCAGAGCAGGAGCCTGAGTCCTTACAGTGGCCTACAGTATGATCCCAGGCCCGGGACCCCTCTGACCATAGCATCGTTTACTCCTCTCCTTACTTTCTCCACTCCACTGAACACACTTCCTCTTCAGGGCCCTCGTGCTGTCTGCTCCCTCTTCCTGGAATGCCCTTCCCCCAGATGTCCGCTGGACCAAATTCTCTCCTTCTCCATGGCGTCCACCTCAACACCATATTTAGAAGTGCCATACCTGCCTCACCCTGGCACACCTAATCCCATTACCCTGCTCAATTCTTTGAAATAACTTTTCACATTCTAACAGATCTTATGTATTTATCATGTTTATTATTCATGATTTATCTCTCCTTCTGGTGTGTAAGCTCCAGGAGGACAGGGATCTCTGTCTGTTTTGTTCACTGTCATTTCCCAAACATCTCTAGTGGCTTCTGGTACATAATAGGTGCTAATAACTATTTGTTTAATGGGGAAAAATTTGATATCGTGTCTGGTGGTATGATGTATGGTGATTTAAAAAAAGAAAAGCAGGGCGAGAGGCCAGGGGTGCTATTTTAGCTGAGTGGGGAGGGCTCTCTAGGGTGGTGTCATCTGAGCAGAGGCTTGGGTGGAGTGGGGGAGGGGGTCCAGCACCCTGCGGGGAAGGATGTCTAGGCAGCCTGACCTCAGTGGAAACTGCTGAGTGGGGTGAGTGGGTTGAGAGCAACGGGCAAATCAGCTGACCCTAAATGATGGCTTTTAGACATATCTTCTAATATATGTGAGTTGACCCTAAGGTGGATCCTCACTTCTTCCTCTACTTTGCCCCTTCTTTTCAAAACAAGTTGGTTTAGAACATTCTCTGTCAAGGAAGGAACACTGGACTTGGCATTGGGTGTCCAGGGCTGGGCTCCCAGCTCACTGAATTACAAGCAAATTAAGGCCCCTCTCTAAGCCTCACATCCTTTATCTCTATTGCGGAGATTAGATTATGTACCTCTTGGTTTGTCTGAGGGATGAATTTGGAGAATGGGTTTGGAAGGACCCTGTATCCACTTGTCAGCGTCTGATGGCTGAGGGTGGTGGGAGCAGGTCACAGAAGCAGAACAGAGAGGGCTCACCATGTGCCAAGCGCTGGTGTCCACCCTTCTCCAACAGGAATCCCCTTAGTGCTCATAGCCACCCTTGGAGGTAGATGCTGTCCTGGCATGGTTCTCCGTGTTAGAGCTATGCAAAGTGAGGCAGAGAGAGCTTCACTAACTTGCCCGAGTTACATAGGTAGTAAGATTCAAACTTGCAGCCGCTGTGTTATGCTGCTTCCTTGAACATAAATGCTGGATCTGACCTAACTGCCTCCTTTCCCACGGTCATTGCACAGATGAGGAGACTGAGGCCCAGACGAAGGAGTAGCTTGTCAAAGCCACACCCATGTGCGCAGCAGTCAGCACTTGAACCCAGGTGTCCAGGTCCTATTCATTGCACTTTGTTCAGTGACAAGACCTACAGGGTTACCTGGAGGACAGGAGCATCAGGGAGCCCCTTCCCTTCCCCCAGTTAAGTGGGTGATTTCCTGTTGCTCTGAAGGTTTGTTCCCAAGGCTTGCTGGGGCAAAGGTAAAACTTTACAGAGCTTCTGAAAAGAAGAAACCTGAGTGTAAATCAGGTTTATGGCCTAGATAATAAAGTGTCTGTTCCAACTGATACTTTATTCCTCAGTCCTTGATTCCTTCCATATGAAGCCCTCTGGTTGGGGTCTTGGCAGTTCTTGGTGGTTTCATTTATTTAGTGACTAGGAGCTGGGTCTTCCTGTCAGTCTGAGAACAGGATACAGAGGACCCAGACCACAGTCTTTGGGCCTCAGATTGCCCTACCTCTTGGCTGTTTGATAGTGATCGAATGCATTTCTTCAGCACACATTCTCTGAACTGGGTGCCAGGCCTGTGCTGGGCACCAGGGACAGAGAGCTTCTAGGTTAGGATGGGACACAAATGTGTAAACTGACAATTGGAGTCTAGGGAGCAAGTGCAGGGAGCTGAGTGGACAGGGCAAGTACCCAAGGCAGCCTGATGACAGATCAGGGAGGGTTTCTCAGAGGGAGAGCATCTAATCTGAGATAGGACAGATGTGAGTTGGAGTTAAAGCAGCAGGGAAGGCAGAAGGAATGACATATGCAAAGACATGAGAAAGATGGAGCTTAGCTCATATGAGGCTGGAGAGACAAGCCTTATAGCAGGAGGAGGGAATGTTTTACTATGTGGGATGCTCAGAAAGCTTCCAAGAGGAAATGGCATTTGAGCTGAGTGTTACAGGATGGCTAGGACTGCATCAGCACATAGAACAACCTCTACAAAGGCCTGGAAATGTGAAATGGCATAGTGGGTGTGGGTAGCAATGAGCAGTTCTACTGGAGTTTTATAGAGGTGGGGGCTGGAGAGGTCAGGCCTGTGATGGAAGGCCATGCAGCAACCTGAGACTCCCTAATAGTGTGCTGGGAAGTCGGCACAGAGGACCCTGGCTCCTCCTGACTATGGTGTCCAGAACGATCTAAATCGAGCCGCTCTGCCACTTGCCCCCATCAAAGCAAGGCGCTCCCCCCATCCTGGATTGCTGAGCTGCTGATGTTTATAATTACAGCATCCCACCATCAGAATCTTTGTTCATCAGACTTCATAAGCCTGATTTATTTGACAAGCACTGGTCCTCGCTCATAATGGGGAACAGAAGCAGGATAACGTGCTGCCTTGGGATTCCTCAGGGTAGATGGGGCCTGGCCCAAGGGGCTCTGGGCCTGCTGGGCCACTGAGGTGTCCTGGCCCTGGTCAGCTGGCCTCAGGAGCAGCCTGTGAGGCCCCATGCCTGGCAGCACCTGAGAGTGGAGTAGATACTCTGTCAAGGACAGTTTTGGGCTCAGTCTACAATAGGAGGCACAGAAAAGCACAGGCTCTGAGTGTGAGACCTGAGTCGAGCTTCTCACTTCTTGGCATCGGTGGCTCCCTTTAGAAAGAGAGGTATTAGTTCCTCCATTCTTTGGGGCTGGGGAATTAACTGAGGTGCTAGCTGCGGCAGTTTCCAGCACAGATGGACAGACAGACTATTCCTTCCCGAGAAGCTCAAGGAGAGGTAGACAGGTGTCAGGAAGATGTGTGAGGAATGTTACCCTCACTCCACCCCTGAAGTTGCTCATCCCCAGTACCCTATCATTATCATTACCCCTCCCCCCCTTTTCTTTTTTTTTTTAAGGTTTTTTATTTCCCAAGGCTTTTTTTTCCCTTCGTTTTTTTTTCTTTTTTTTACCATTCTTCCGGGGCGGGTTTTGTTACTCACGTTTTTTCATGTGAGAAGCTCAAGGCCCAAAGAGAGAAAGAGAGTTCCCCAGGGTCACACAGTCGGCAAGTGATGGAGTCAAGACTTGCACCCAGGGCTCTTCCCAGAGTGCTGGCTCCTCCGGCCCTCCTTGCCATCCTCTTTCAGCAGACGCTGCTGGAACTCTTACTGTGGGCACCGGGACCTTGCGATAGGAAAGCTGTTCCGGCCCTAGAGAAGCTTGTCTGTGGGAGTCGACAGATGGGCAGAGTCATTCCACACTGTGCCAAGCAGAGCATGAAAGAGGATAGCACAGGAGCACAGAAGAGGGGTCAGAGAGGGCATCCTGGAGGAGGTGATCCCTGAGCCAGCCTCCGAATATGAGTTCTCCCAGGGAAAGGGTTTTCCAGGCAGAGGGACCAGCATGTGCAAAAGTCGGGAGGCCCGCCTCTGTTGAAGAATGGTAGCCTTATTCATTAATGGAAAGACAACTGACATTTCTCGGACAATCTGATTTTGCTGCTCATAGATCCCTTTTAGGTAATGGCTCATGAAAGCAAGTGAGGGTTCACAGTCAGGTCTGGGTTTAGACCTTGCTAACTCCAGGACTGACTGAGTATCTTTGGGCACATCCTCCTGTACCTCTGGACCTCTGTGTGGGACATGAGGTTGGAGAGCCCCAGATGGGAGGGATGTTTATGGTATGAGGCCCCTGGATTTTCCTAGGCCTGGATTTTGGGGATTCTCTGGACTTTGGGTTTAGGTTTCTCCAAGTGCAAAGTGGGAGTAGGGACATTTGTTCTTGAACTACCCCAAAGAGAAGCCGTTGGCCAAATGCTCCAAGGCCAGGCAAGGGGAGGCAGGGGATTAACAGGGCTTCAGTTGGGAGGCATTTTTGACTTTTATTGGGAGAGGAACAGGGAACAGAGCAGTGTCACTGGCTGAGTGGGAAGGGAACACTGTGTGTGTGTGTGTGTGTGTGTGTGTG
>NW_011888951.1:2867134-2875746 GCF_000151845.1 Pteropus vampyrus
GAGAGAAATGGAGTGAGCATCTAATTCTTTAAAGATTTTCATTCTCAGAGCTGCAAGGATATTGGATCAGGCATTTTGCTCTTCCTCTCTGAAAACCTACCTTCTAGGAGTTTTGTGTCTGAACCTGCTGTGGCTCCCTACTGCCTCAGATAAACCACAAGCACCTTGAGGAGCAGGCAGCAAAATGGCAAATGATAGGCACTGGGGTCCAACGGACCTGGGTTTGGGTCCCGATCTGGCCTTTTTCCATGGAAAGCACATTGTGTGGGGTCTGACTTCAAGTGTCCATTTTAAGGATCCTAGTGCCCCAGTGACCATTCATCTGTTTGTCCATCCAGAGCTCACATAGCCAGGGTGACCTTCTGGAGCCAGGAGGCCTGGATGCCGCTAGTTGTCAAATCCCAGCTGGGCCGCTGATTGTTCAGAAGAGCTGGGGGCTCTTTCAAAGGAAACTGTAGTCAATTAGTGGAGAGTGGAATTTGAAAGGCCCAAATCCCTTTTTTCCCCCAAACTTCAAATCTGGTTTTCGTCAGTAGCTTTGAAAACAAATACCAAAAGAACCCTTTTTTTATTATTTTTTTCCTTCTCTCTCTTTCCCTCTCTCCCTTGTGTGCTCTTGTTTCCCGGGCTTTTATCTCTTTGCAGAGTCAGCTCTGACAGCCCAGCCTGCCCGGCCTGGCCACACCATCATGGCTGAGCAGGTGGCCAGCGGGATGTCACAGGCCCCGCCCTTCCAGCACTGGTCGTTGATGGCGGAACCCAATGGAACCCTTTTACCTGTGATTTACAGCGCCCCCTCAGCCCTTCTAGTTCATGTTCCTATGCCCAGCTTAGGAGAAGTTACCGGTGTAGGTGTCCCAAAGGAGAAGTATAAGGGAGGCAGATGGGTAAAATGCTGTCACATACCTGAGAGGGCTTCACAGTGGGGGAGGAATAGAGCTGAGTCTTTAGGGAGCTGTTCTGGCCACCTATTTCTAGCTCACTGATCTGTTAAGTGACTGACTCATTTATGCCATGAACATCCACTGAACACCTGCTCTGCATGAGGCCGTATTCTGGGTACTCCAGGTAAACAGATGCAACATCAGTCCTGAAGAGAGCCTGGTCTAGTGGGGAAGAGTGAGTAACAGCTGTGTCAACCCAGAGTGAGTAGGGCAGAGATGGAGAGAGGCCAGGAGTGGCCAGAGCCAGAAGAGGCACTGACGGAGCCTGTAGTAATCAGAAAAGGCTTCCTGGAGGAGGTGGCTATTGAACTGAGTTCTGAAGGATGAGTAAGAGTTTGCCAAGGAACGTGGTGAGGAAGGACATTCTTGGCAGAAGGAGCTTAGAGAACAGAAGCCTAGAGGCAGCAAAGAGCCAAACTGCTCTGTAGGTGATTGGGTATAGTGTACCCTGAGAACAGATCATGGTGAGAGGTGGGCAGAGGCCAGGCTGTGGAGGGTCTTGAGGGTGAGACTGAGACCTGTGTTGTCTTGTCATAATTCTCTGTGCTTGGCTGTCCCATCAACTCCTAAGGCTGGGGTAGCAGTGTCAGGTTCACTTCTGAAACCGTGTCATCTGGTGTAGTTTAATCACTAGGACAATCCTATAAAGCAGGTGTTATTATCCCCATTTTGCAGATGAGGAGGCTGAGGCTCAGAGAGAATGAGATCACAGTCCAGCTATGAATCTTACCTGAGACCAGACTTTGGGTGCTGCCTCAGCATAGGCGTAAGTGAGTGTGTATATATGTCTGTAGCTCTGTTTGTCAGTGTGTGTGTGTGTGTGTGTGTGTGTGTGTGTGTGTGTGTGTGTGTGTAGGGGGACAGGGTAGAGATAGGGTGGCAGAATGGCTCAGGGGCCAGAATTCCTGGGTTTCAAATCCTGCCTTTATCTCTCTGATGATTCTGGGCCAGGTACTTAACTTTTCTGCATGATAACGTTCCTCTTCTATGCAGTGGGCACAGTGATGGTGCTCTCTGCCTCACAAGGCTGTGATGAGGAGTGATAGTACAAGTAAGTGCTCAGCATGGGGCCTGCACCTAGTACATGCTCAGTAAATGGCTCTGGTGTGATTCCACACACCCATCTGACAGGCAGGTTCAGATCAAGTCCCACGGAAGGGCAGAGCACAGGGGACCTCAGAAATCCTGCTGTCAGATGAAAAACTGAGACCCAGGGAGGGGCAGGTCAGGATATTAGCCAAAAAATAGGTGTGGAGTAACTGGATTGCTTTGAAACCAGACTCATGGCCTTTTTATTCCTTCCATTTGGTTACGGTGAAAGTAGTCACGTTACTAACTTGTTCTGGATGCACACTCAGATATTTTCCTTTCTTAATGCGCATTCTTCCTAAAGGGGGTTTATGGGACCTTGGAAAGGCAAGCTGGTGTTTTCCCTGAAGCCTGGCTGCATGGGCTAAAGGGCATGGCACCTTGACTCTGTCTTTGGGGTATCACATCCCTGCTTCACAGGGCAGGGCCCAGCACATAGGCGCACCCATCATGATGCCTTTTCCTCTCCTTTTCTACTCCTTGACCGGCTGTCCTGGTGCCCTGTGTATTGGGAGAGGACTAGTAATCCAGGAGGCGACAGAGAAAGCTGAAAATAATCGTGGACTCTGGAGCCAGACGTCGGAACACCTCTGACTGTGCTGTGACCTTCCCTTCTCTGAGCACCCATATTATTAATACTAACAGTGACAATTTATCAGGTATCTAAAATGTGCTAGGCCTTGAGTAAGCTAGTCGTGTATTTTATTTTAATCTAAACCTCACCTCATTACGGTTTATTACATATATGATCTCTGTTTACAAAACGGAAGTATAAACAGGCCCAGTGAAGTATCAGACCTGAGGTTCGAACCCAGGCCCATTGGCAGCGAAGCCACCATTTTTAGCCATATCCACACTCTACTGGTTTCCTCAGGCAGAGCCTCAGGGGTAGCTGTGAGAAAAATGGAGTCCTGTGGGAGAAGGCATTCACAGGCTGGGAAGCCCACAAGCAGTGCTGGCATCTTTGTGACTGGCTTCCCCAAGCTGGGGGTCTGTAAATACGCACTGAGTAAACCTGGGTTTGCTGTCGGCCCAGAATAGAGGGCTGGAAAAAAATCCCCACCCTGTCTCCGAGGTAAGACAGGAAAGAAAATATTATCGTCATCCTCTGGTGGATCTAGGCCCGGTCCCGTCAAATTGTGAATCACCTGAGAGAGTCTGGTTTCACGGCAACCACAGAAAAGGGCCAGGGTTCCAACCCAAACAACTTGTGCGCGGCTGCTTGGAATTTATTGATTGATTTATAGGCCGGTCCTGCCAGCCCTGAGGAGATGGACAGGCCTTCTCAGAGCTGCCACCCCGTGGGCCAAGGAGAATTCCTCTGAATGAAGGGGGAAGCTGGCTGCAGCCTGAGAGGTTTCCCCCAGCGGCCTGGCATGATGGCAGCAGGCTTGGTGCAGCTGGGAGAGGAAGTCAGGCCTAGTGGAGCCCACTGGCCACACCTTCCCCTGGCCTTCCCCAGCTCCCTTCCTTGTAATGCTGGGGAATGCGTGCATCATCAGTCGTGTGGCTAGTCTGTGTTGCCTGGTGAAGTTTAATCTCTAGAACAATCCTAAGGGACGGTGTTATTATCCCCAATTTAGAGATGAAGTATTGAGGCCCAGAGAGAAGAAGGACTTGCTCAAAGTCACACAATTCACAGTGGTGGGTCCTGGTTTCAATCCTTTCGTGTTAAGGCTTGTGCTGAAAGCCAAAAGGCCTTGGGAACATCTGGTCCGACTTTTTCCCGCTGCCCTCCACTCTCTGCTCTCAGTTTGTTGATGAGGAAATCCGGGCATTTAGAGAGGTTGTGACTTGCCTGAGGTCTCCCCATTGGTCGAGGCAGACCCGGGACCCCAGCAGCCCCCTTCCCACTGGTTTTGCTGTTTGCTAGCCCTTTGGTCAGGCCCACCTCTTCCAGTGGCCTCCCTGACCTCTCCCCACCAGGGTCACTCCTGGTGTTACATCCATTCACTCCTACTGCCCTCTTCCTTTGGTCTCTGGGTGTGTGAAATTTGGGGGTAGGAAAGGCACTTACTGACAGCTGTCTGGCCCGAGGTGGCAGTTAGGTGAGCTGGTCAGGAACACACAGTAGTGTGCAGCTGGGACATGGACATAAGGCTTGTGGGTCCTTGTCGCTGCTCCCCACTACCTCGGTGGCCCTTCTGGGATTGAGAGGCAGCTGGGCTGGGGAAAGGGGGGAGGACAGACCAGGTTCCAGACTGGCATGGCCACTTATTGACTCTGTGACTCTGCAGTGGCCCCTGGTTAACACTGTGTGGTTCTTGTCCTCTTGTCAGCCAAGGATGGGACCTGGACTCCTGATCCTCTGGGCCTGGGCTGACCTGCAGCAAGCCTGTCCTTTTCGACTAATATCTGTTTCTCTTAGTCTTTCCTTCCTACAGCCAACACCTCCTACAGGGGCTGTAATGGTAACGAGCTGGCTGGCACACTTGCTTTTAAATTTTTTGGTATGCAGCACTAAGGAGGTCTGTGGTTATTATTTGCCAAAATGAAAAGAAACAAGGAGATACCCTGCCTGGTCCCCCCTCCCACATATATTGCCTTTCTCAGGTAAGAGCCCTCTTAAACATAGCACGGCAATCACCACCATGGTTATGGATCCATGTTTATACCCACCCAGAGTGATCTCTCTAAACTCACATTGGATCCTGGGTCTCTCCTACTCTCAGGATGGCGTCCAATCTCTAGAATCTGGCCCAGGGGCCAGCTTT
Source organism: Pteropus vampyrus (assembly GCF_000151845.1). Lineage (NCBI taxonomy): Eukaryota > Metazoa > Chordata > Mammalia > Chiroptera > Pteropodidae > Pteropus > Pteropus vampyrus. The sequence goes on from NW_011888951.1 coordinate 2,871,882, forward strand.
TCCTAAGTGTCCTGGCATCGGAGCCACCAGTCAGGCCCCTGAAACACAAGGTTCTTTCATACCCATGTCCTCTGCTCACATGTGTCTTGTTTCAGGATCACCCTTCTCTCCCCTGCCTGTTTGGCACATGTCTGTTCATCACTGCTTGACACATGGTGAGTGCTCAGCACTTCTGGTAGCTATGGTGGTGCTCACGAGAGGGATGGTGACATTTCCTTCCTAGTGATGGAGTCACTGCAAGGCCTCTGTGGAGCATGTTCTGCTCTGTGCTATGAGCCGAGGCCTGCAAGACCTCTGCACAGTGGAAGTGGGGTGTCTTCCACCCGGGAGGTCAGCCTTGGCCCTGGGGTGGTTATTTTGGATCCTGGCCAAGGTCACATGTGGAAGTAAACAGCAAATGAACCTCGGTTGTACCTTTTCCCCCTGGAATAATTTGATTTTGCCATTTAGGATAGAGTTCAAACTTTTAGAACCTAAGGTTCCGGGGTGAGCTTCAAGGTGTGTGTGCAATGTTGTGAAAGTGTTCATGCATTTTTATGGGGAGAGGGCCAACAGTTGCACACACTATGGGAGCAACCCTCTCTGGTCTCATTGCTTTCTACTGACTCTACCCTCAGGGAACCACCTTAGCACCCCAGCCCTAAACATCCTCTCACCTACACCCTCTTTCTGACGCTAACACCTACTTATCTACAGAGCTCAGTTTAGAAGCCCCCTCCTCCTGGAAGCCTCTCCTGACCTGACAGGCTGGGTCAGGCACCTTCTTGCCCTCACCACCCTGATTGGCATTGTCAGCCCAGGAAGGGACAAGGTCTCATTGTGCTCCTTTGTGTCCACAGTGCCCACCCAGCACAGAGCCCATACAGAGCTGATAGATGTTCGTGCAGCAGGAAGACCCTGCCTGGGAGACAGAATCCTGCTGCTGCCATCACACTCCATCGACTCGTTCATCAGTCAGCAAGCACTTATTGAGCTCTGTTATATTTGAGGGGCTGGGGCACAGGTGAAGCAGACCTCATCCTGCCCACGGGAACTGAAGACGCCGAGGTCGGTTCAGTGTGGCCCGCAGAGCAATACCGGAGTGGTCCCTGCCCCCAGAATGCATTCTGTGAGGAAGGGAAGTCAGAAACACGGCACAGGTACAGAGCAGCGTGAGGCAGAAAAAGTCAGGGGATGAGTGGTTCACCAGGGCGCAGTGGGCATTTACTGAGTGACTGAGTGAGGGAGTAGGGGGAGGACTGAAGTCAGATAAAGCTCAGGTTGGAATCAGAGGTAAGAGAACTGTGTGACCTAGAAGTAGAGAAACCTAGGTGTGGTTGTCAGCTCTATTCATACATCCTTAATCTTTCTCTCTCTCTCTCTCTCTCTCTTTTTTTTTTTTTGCCTTTCCATGCTGGCTAGAACCTGCAGAATATAACATATAGTATTATTACATAGAATATAATATGAGTGGTGGATGGAGGATGGAAGTCAAGGATCGAGGGCATCCTTGTCTTGGCTCCATCATCAAAGGGAAAGCATTCAGCATTTTACCACTGACTGCAAAATTTATCGCATTAAGGAAGTTCCTTTCTTCTCTAGGCCAACAGTGTTCTTTTTAAATCATGAATGGGTGTTGAATTTTATCGAATGCTTATTCTGCAATTATAGACTTTCTTGTATTATTTTCTTTCTACTAATGTGGTGAATAACATTAAATGATTTTCTAATGTTAAACCAACTTTAAATCCCTTGGATATATCTAACCTGGTCATAATGTATTTTTCCCGTTAAATACAGCTGAATTCAATTTGTTCATATATAGAATTTTTGCATCTGTGTTTGTGAATTAAATTAACTTGTAATATCCTTCCTCACACTGTCCTTTTTGAGTTTAATATCAGGGTTTTTCTAGCATTATGCAATGAATTGGGGAGTATTCCCTCTCCTAGTCTTACAGATTAAAATTATTTATTCATTGAGTGTTGGGTAGAAATCACTGGAAAAGCCATCTGGGCCTGGAAGTTTCTTTGTGGAAAGATTTTAGACCATTTACTCAATTAATTTCTTCTTTAATCAGTTTTGTTAAATTATATTTTCCTAGGAACTTGCCTATTTTGACTACATTTCACCATTATTGGCATAAAGATATTCATGATATGCTCTAAACATCTTTTTATTGCTTGGAGCATCAAGCATGCACTCATTTTTATTCTCGATTTTAGTTATATGCTCTTTGTCCTTCTTCCTTTGGATCTGTCCTGTCAGTTGTTTGTCAATCTTATTTATCTTTTCAAAGAACTGGTTTTAGACTAATTTATTGATCCTCTTTTGTGTGTATGCATGTGTGTATACTTCCTATATTTTTGATTTCTGTTCATATCTTTATAATTTCTCTTTTTCTGCTTTATTTTGCTCTTCTTTTTTTAAACATCTTGAAACGGATATTTAACTCATAAATCTGAACACTTCTTTTTTATCAAAGGCATTTAAGACATTAAAATCCACAAATATTTCTTAAGTACTGATTTAGTAGCATCCTATAAGCTTTGATATGTAGAATTTTCATTATCAATCAGTTAGAAATATTCTCTAATTTCTGTATGTATTTAACCCTTGGTTATTGGGCATGTTTCTTAATTTCCAAACATATGAGATTTCTAATTCTTTTACCTTGTGTTTAGAGGATGTGTTCTGTTCATTTCAGTTCTTTGAAATATATTGAGACTTGTTTTGTGGCCCAGCACATGGTCAGTTTTGTAAATAGGACTGTGGACACTCCTCTCACTAACTCAAGGGCACCACGTCTCCAGCGATTCTCCCCTGTCTCTCCTGCATCAGTTTTTGCCTCCTTCCTGAATCATTTCCATCAATATACAAGTATGCTGTTATTTCTAACATCTTAAAAAAACCCAAAACCCAAAAACCAAAAACCAAAGACTCTCTTGACTTCATGTCCACCCCCAACCTCCTTGTCATGTCTCTCCTTGCCATTTGTCTTAGCATAGCTCCCCTGAAAGCAGAGATTCTCATGCTCTGAGGCAGGTAGTCTCCTTGGGAGGTGATCCCAGGGAGCATGAATGAGAGATGGGGGCATTGAAACAGGGCAGAGAGGAGACCTTATCAGGAGTGCATTATTGAGCTATGCCTTCTGAGGGGCCTTTAAAAAGCATCTCAGAAAACTGCCAAGGGGGAAGTATCATTCATGGATGTTGATATCCACCAGTCCGTGATGCTCCAGAAGCATCAGCCTCTACCCACTTTAGAGCTGAGTGTGTGAGTTTACATCGCATGCATTTGCTTTGTAGGAGGTGCTATCAAGCTGCCCCTGCCTGAAACAGGGAATCCTGCCTGCAATGGCTGCTGCAGCAGTGACAGCAATAAGAGGTGGGGCCAAGAGGATGGCAAAGCTCAAGAGGAGGCTGTGAACCCATTATGGGGAACAAAAGAGCTGCCGTGTTCGAAGTCTCAAGCTTCTTTCCTCCCATTCCCTCATGAATGAACTCTAATCAGGCTTTCACTCCGCCATCGCCCCCAAACAGTGACTTTCATGTTGCCTATTACAGTGGACAACTCTCAGTTCTCATTTTAGTTGTCCTATCAGCAGCCTTGGACACAGTTGATCACTCTTTGTAACACTTGAGTGTATCACTCCTTGTAATACTTCCTTCTCACAGCTTTGGAACACTTCTCCTGCCTAGTTTTCCTTGTACTCCTGTGGCCTCTCCTTTTCAGCTATCTGACCTCTAAACATGGGTGTACGCAGGGCTCAGTCCTTGGACTGCTTTCTTTTGTGTTTCCCTTGGTGGTCTCATCTTGTATTGCTGCATTTCAAATACAATTGATTTGCTATTGCTCCAAAGTAATATCTCTGGCCCTGATCTGG
>NW_011888951.1:2875796-2893705 GCF_000151845.1 Pteropus vampyrus
GACAACTCTCAGTTCTCATTTTAGTTGTCCTATCAGCAGCCTTGGACACAGTTGATCACTCTTTGTAACACTTGAGTGTATCACTCCTTGTAATACTTCCTTCTCACAGCTTTGGAACACTTCTCCTGCCTAGTTTTCCTTGTACTCCTGTGGCCTCTCCTTTTCAGCTATCTGACCTCTAAACATGGGTGTACGCAGGGCTCAGTCCTTGGACTGCTTTCTTTTGTGTTTCCCTTGGTGGTCTCATCTTGTATTGCTGCATTTCAAATACAATTGATTTGCTATTGCTCCAAAGTAATATCTCTGGCCCTGATCTGGTCTCTAAACTCCAGACCTGTAAATATAGTTGCTATTCAGCATCTCCATTTGCATGTCTAAAATGTTTCTCACACACACGTGATCAAAACTGAGCTCCTGATCGTCTCCCTCACACCTGGTTCTTCTCCTGTGGTCCCCATTTCAGTAAATGACAACTCCATCCTTATAGATTCTCAGGATAAAAACCTTGGTGTCATCCTTGATTCTTCTCTTTCTATCATTCCCTATAGCTGATCTGTCAATAAATCCTGTTGCCTCCACACTCACAGTGTACACACTATCAAGCCACTTCTCACCACCCTGGCTGAAGTTACCATCATCTATCTCTCACTGACTGATTACGGTAGCTTTTTAGCCGGTTTCTCTGTCTCTGCCTTTGCCCTCATCATCACAGTGGCCAGAGTGATCCTGTTAAAGCAGTGGTTCTCAACTGGGGGGCAATTTTGCCCCCAGAAGATATTTGACAATGTCTGGAGACATTCTTGTCATAACTGTGTGTGTACACACACACGCACACACGCACACACACACACACACACATGCACACACACACACACACGAGCTACTGCTGCTAAACAGCCCCCCAGAACAAAGAATTATCCAGCCCCAAATGTCAGTAGTATTGGGGTTGATAAGCCCTATGTCAAATATTAGTAATGTTGCTCTTCTGCCTTAAAACTCACCAAAACTCTTCACCTCATCCAAATGTGGAGGTAAAGAAAGATCTGTAAAAAGTGCATACACACACACACACACACACACACACACACACACACACACACACACGCACTCCCTCCCTCCTTCCCTCCCTTATTCCTCTGGTCTCAGCTCCTCTTTTGTGCCATCAGGCTTACTCCACTCCAGCCACACTGGCTTCTTACAGATCCTGGAACATGTGAATTCTCCTGCTGCCTCCGGGCCTTGGGACTGGCTGTTTCCTCTGCCTGTAATATCCTCCCCCGAAGTCCAGATATCTACATGGCTCAATCCCTTACCTGCTTCAGGTCTTTACCCAAGTGACATTTCTTGAACATCCTATGTAGAAGTGCATCCTTCTGAAAATACTTCCTATGCCCCTTCCTGTTTTATTTTTATTGATCGCTAACATTCTGTATCATTTACTTACTTATTTTGTTTATTTTACTTGACCTCCCCATTAGAAGGTGTGCTCTGTGAGAGCAGAGATGATTATCTGCTTTCTTCATTGTGGTATTCCTAGCATTTAGAATAGTCCCTAGCGCATAACAGGCACTCAACAAAAATGTGATGAATGAATGATGAATGAATAATGTTTGTAAAATGTAAGTACATACATGTGATGCTTGTGATTATTATTCCACTATGGTGCTACTAAGGAGATGGTAGAAACTCTGCCATAAGGGTCTCGAAAAAAATAACACAAATGAGGACAATTGGTTAACTATTTGGGGAAAAAAAATAAAGTTAAATCCTCACCTACATTATCCTGCAAAATACATTCCAGATGGATTAAAGAGTTAGTGAAAAATGAAGCCACACAAAAAATTAGAAAGTATTATAGGGAAATATTTATCTTATGTCTGGTTGGAAAAGGACTAGCTTTACATAAAGCCCATGGAAGTGATCTCAACTAAAGACTTAGGTATGACTAAGTGCAATATTAGAACACCTTTACACGTAAAAATTTATGACAATAAAAAGCAATAAAGAAACTGAGAAAAGCATTTGCTGCAGAGAGCAAGACTGATATCTTGAATATATAAATAAAGCATCCCAAAATGATAAGACAAATAGAGGAAGGACAGGAATAGGCAGTTGACAGAAGAAATACAGTTAGCCAGAAAGTATTTTCAGTATGTGCCCTTACTCGTAATAAAATCCAAATAAAAATGAAGTATCACTTCAGTCTCAGGGGTTAGCAGAGATGAAGGAAAGCCTATTGCTCATTGCTACAATGTGCAATGAAGTTGGCCCTCTCGCCAGTCACTGAGGGAGTGTAGATTGGGACAGTCTTTCTAGAGGGCAGTTTGACCATGTGTTCCCTGAGCCTGGAAAATATTCAATCCCTTGACCTAGGAATTCTTCTCCTTGGAAGTTATCCTGAGGAAATATTTGGAGATGCAGACAGTGATTTATGTTTAAGGGTGCTCATCACAGCATTATTTATATAACAAAAAATGAGAAACAACCTAAGTGTCTAACAACAGGGAATAGCTAAATAAATTATGGTGCAATCCAATGACAGAATACTATGTAGCCATTCCAGAGGGGGTTTTGAAGAATCCTTAGTGACAAGGGAAAAATGCTCCTGATTTTATTTTGAGTGTAGCAAATACTAAACAAATGTCAATATGTAGTAAGATGCTAAATATTTGTATATATGTGTGTATGTATATTTATACAGACATAATCACATAGGTGTAGTGAAAAAAAGAACATATCAAAATCTATACAGTCTGAGAGATGAAATTATAGGACTTAAACATTTTTGAAGGTTTTTTCCTAAAATTCAGCCACGAATGAACATGCAGTCAGCCACATATATACCTCAGAAAAGAGAACCCAAGGCTCATATATTGGATGGTCTAGGATAGCTTTCTCAAGGCCTGTGTATGTGTGTGTGCAGGAATGATCGAGTCCACTTGATTTAGCAAATTTTTATTGAGTCCAGAGAGAGTCCCTGCCCTCTTGGAGCTTGTGTGTTCAAGTGGGGCAGAGAGACAATGAGCAAATAGAGTACTGTAATATTATGTGCTAAGGAGAAAAGCGAAGCAAATGAGGGAATGGTGAGTGATGGCGTCTGGGGGAGATCAGAGGAGACTTCTTACAGGAAGTGAGATCGGAATGACCAGGAACAGCCATCTGTGAGCTGTCTGGAGCAGAGCACTTCAGGCAGAGGAAACAGCTAGTGCGGAGGCCCAAAAGGAGGAGAGGCTCCTGGTATGGGCGGAGGCCAATGTGGCTGCAGCGTGGTGGGGAAAGTAGAACAGGGAGCCCAGTGAATCCTCTCCTTCCCCTCTTTATCTTTGGGTGGAGGCCTGTTCTCCAAGACCATTGCATGTTTCATTTGTTTCTAGGGTACCATTCTGAGCCAGGCTCTGGGACAGGATGTCAGACTAGAAAGAGGCTCTAAGTCGCCCACCATCCAATGATGGGGACAGCTGGGGCTCAATGGGGGGCTTATTCATGGGTTTTTGAAGCACAGAGGAGATCTGAAAGGGTTTGGGTAGGAAAAATTTGAGCTGGGCCTTGAGGGATAAGTAGGAATGAGTTTACCAGGTTGAAGTGGGTAAAGGCATCCCAGGAGAGGGAACAGCATAAAGCATGAGGTGCAGGTGGGGTTGCATATTCAGGCATATCGGGCCAGTGGTAAATAGCTGTTAGATCTGGACTGTTTGACTACATGGGGTGTGTGTGTGTGTGTGTGTGTGTGTGTGTGTGTGTGTGTGTGACTCATGCGTGCAGCCCTGGCAGATCAGACCAGAGAGGTGGTGGTTTGGAGCCAGGCTGTGAAGGGGATTAAAAGTGCCAGTGTCAGGCCAAAAGGGTGAGACTTTCTCTTGAAGTTTGGTGGTGACCAAACATTAGGTAGGGCAGGCACCAGGCTGGCCTCTGGAACACTCATAAAAGTACAGCTTCCTAGCCCATGTCCTTGAGATGCTGATTGATGTATCTAGGGCAGGACCCAGATATATTTTTCAAAAGTTCCCCAGTTGTGATATGCCAGAGAGTTTGGGAGCCCACTGCTGTGGACAAGGAGCCTTTGAGAATCGTAAGCAGGGTGGGCCAGGACTCTGTCCTCTGCCCTGGAAGCCTTTCCAGATGGCCACTCCTTCTGACCTCTCAGGGTGTTTTTACCTGCCCCTGTGTTTGAGGCTTTTGTCATTAAACCTCCTCTCCCCACCCTACATTTTGCACCACTGGGTGCCTGATGCTCAGCATACAGTGATGCATTTGGACCTGCTAAGATGGCATGTGGGGCGGGGCTTTGATGGTGCAGGCCTGTGACAGAGGAGGAGATGCAGCAGGCCATCTGGATGTGCATCCCACTGGATCATGGCCGAGTTGCTTCAACTTCTGAGATTCAGGTTCTTTGTCTGGTAGGTGGTGGCAATTATTCTTCCCCTTGGGATCATAGGGTTAAATTAGCATTTTATAAAGTGCCTGGTACTCGGATATAAGCTCTGTGTGGGCACTATGTCTGGTTCATGGTTCTATCTGGGGTGTTGGTATAGAGTCGGCACTCAAAATCGTGTGTTGAATGAATCAGTGAGGTGTACCTTAAATATTTGCCTCCTCTCCTTGCCATAACCCCTGCCCTTGGTAGATGTGATGCTGGTGTTCAGGGTGTTGGGCATCAGAGAATTCAGTTAACAACACTGAGCATCTTCTGTGTGGCCATGGAAGGATACAGAGGTGGATAAGGTCATATTTATTTGAGGCTAGCCCTCTGGGGATAAATAAGACAAACACAAAAATGCTGTAATTCAGGGTACGCCTTTGAGGTCAGAGACCCAGGCCAGGTCCTGGCATGAGCATGAGCTCAGGAAATGACAACTGAAGGCACCCCAGGTAGAGGGCACAGCAAGGCTAAAGAACCAGTTGTGGAAAAGTGCCCAGGCCAGGTGCAGAAGCTCATGCTCTCGTGTCTGTCCGTCTGTCTCAGCTCCTCTGTGCTCTCATGTTAGGCCTTCCCTTTTCCTATATTTGTTGCGTGTAAAGAGTGGAGCCTTAGAGTCTGGGAACTGTATGGCCTGGAACAAGTTATCTTAGAGCATCGTAGAGTCATCATTCTTAAAATGGGGTCAATATTGTCTTCTTTGCATGGTTGGCATTGTGGCTTAAACAAAACAAATCATGCCAAGTTCAGCGCCCGGCACACAGCAGGTATATAATTGATGCTAGTTCTTATATTCCTCCTCCCATCCCATCCCAGCTCTTCTCTGGCTGATAATCAGTCTTAGGAAGTCCCCAGTGGATTTCCCAGCCAGGCGCAGTTGTCCTGCATTCTGCTATCTCTTCGAGATAATAAATACGAATAAAACCAAAATCCATTATTAGCTTCTTCTAGACTGTCTGCATGATTTATGGCTTCAAAGTGTCTCTAGTTAATCTGTCGAAAGGGATTTTAAATTTCATCCGTCTTCTCTGCTGGCAGCCTCTCTACCTTGAATTCAGCTGTTTGACATGTCTAGTACTGGGGTCCCATTTTAAAAACATTTACAGTGGGCCGGCAGGAAAAAAAAGTCAGAGATGGAGCGGCAAGCGGGAGGCTCAATTTGGCACATCTGCTTTTAATTCTACGCATCTCCAAAAGTGCAAATAACTTGAAAGTTCGCTCAGGGAAGAGGTCTGCTGTGCCCATGAGGGCTGCCTTAGGTGACTTTAAAAGAGAGAGGGATAATTACTGAAAATGAATTGTCACTGAAATAGAACCTTCCCGATTGCAGAGCTAACCATCTGCTGCTCACATGTGCAGGATGCTCTCTGCACCTCCCCCTCCCAGGACTGTGGGGCACTCAGCTCTGTGGTTTTCTTAACCTCTGCCTCCCAGGCCATTCAGGTAATGAGTGGTTCAAGACTCACACCAACTGTGGTAGGAGCTGCACAGTTCCAATGTATGGCTGTGGTTGTTGGACCCAGAAGTCAGTTCAGCAGAAGTGTGGTAAGGCCTTGTGACCATTAGGCCTCGGAGTGAGCGAGTGAGTGAGAGTGAGAGAGTGTGTGTGTGTGTGTGTGTGTGTGTGTGTGTGTGTGTGTGTGTGTGTACACAGCACTCTACAGTTTACAAAGCCCTTCCATGTTTATCATAGATGGGAAGCTTAATTGCATTTATTTATTATTCAGTAAAAATATATTTGGCTCCTGTGGCAGGCCAGTCCCTGTGTTAGGGGCAGATTGTGTAGATGAATCAGCCATGGCCCTGCCCTCAGACACCAGGGACGAGGAGAGAGAGATGAGGGAGGGGATGGTAAGGTATGTCAATCTGAGGGAGCCAAGCAGAGGTGTCCAGGAATGCGTCATATAAGCTGGACCTTGCAGGATTCATGTATGGGACAGATGTTTATTGAATTCCTATTATGAGCCAGGCAGTGTTCTTGGATCTTGGTGGTGATCAAAACACCAACTGCATGCTCTCAGAGAGTAAACTATAAAGATGTGAACAAAGAAACAAGATGCTTTTAAATAATGATGAGTGCTATGAAGATGGTCAAACCAGGGTGATGTGGTGATGAGACTTCCAGAGCATCAGGGAAAGCCTCTCTCATGAGGTGACATTCTAGCGAATGGTGACTTGATTGGTGACATGGAGCTGCATGGACCTGGGAGAAGAGAAGCTAGAGAGACTAGAAAATGCAAAGCTCCTGAGGTGTGTTTGAGGATGAGGCTGGGGTCTTACTTAGTCTGTTTGGGCTGCTATAACAAATATACAACAAATATTTATTTCTCACAGTTCTGGAGGCTGGGAAGTCCAAGGTCAAGGTGTTAGCTGACTCAGTTTCCAGTGAAGACTTGCTTCCTGATTTGTAGGTGGCTGTCTTCTCACTGTGTTCTAACATTGGGGAGAGCAGGGAGAAGCAAGCTCTCTGGTGACTTTTGTAAGGGCACTAATCCCATTCACGAGGGCTCCACCCTCATGACCTCATCTACCTCCCAAAGGCCCCACATTCTAATACCATCACATTGGAGGTAGGGTTTCCACATATGAATTTTTTTTCGAGGGGGGGGCACACATATTTAGTTCATAACAGTGCATGTGGCAGGAACAGAGCAATGAGGGGCTGATAAGAAGGCAGAGAACTTAGCCCAATCAGTTCAGGGATACTCTGGGTACAGGTGGGAGCCATTGGTCCTGGGGAACGGAGGCCACTGAAGAGTGTTTAGAGCAGAGATGGAGGTTCCTGGGGGTGAAGTGGCAATGTGCAGAGCCTGTGGCTGCCAGGCTATAGAGGACAGACTTGGCAGGAGCTCAGAATGGGGTGTGGGGAGGCTGCCTTGTGGGAATGTTATGGGTTGTTTGCTGTTTGTTTATTTGACTTGCTTCTAACTGGATTAACAACCCCATTAATGGAACTTCAGTATTTGGCCCAGGTCTGGTTATGCCAAAGAGAGGTGTAGGTTTGGAGTGGAGGGGGCTGGACCTTGGTACCATGCCCTGTCCCCTCCATTGCCATCCCTGAGAGCAGTCCCCACTCTCTGGTCCTGGCGGTTCCACCAGGAGGCAAAGAGACAGAACGTCCATTGTCGTGAACATCTAGAGAAGGGAGTCTGTGAGGCCGAGTCCAGGGTCACTCATCCTGGGCATCTGGGGGTCTACCTAGATCACTCTGAGGGAAGGTGACTCCACCTCTGATGGGAGAGGCAGTCACAGGCAGGCAGGTGTGAGCTCCTTAAGGGCAGCATTGTGGCTACCTGTTCCCCCACAGGTGCCCTTGTGCTAGTCACGGCCTGGCCTACACCCTGTACTTGGGTACTGTTTCTGGATGGATTGACCTTAATGGGGGTTGGGGAGTCAGATAGGCCTGGGTTTGAAACAGTTTTGCTCTGAGCTTCTCATTTCTTCATCTGCTGAATGGAGAAGATGTGAAGATTAAATATTTCACTTGTATAGTATGAGACCCAGTTCCTGGAACATAATAGAAGTTCACTCTATGGTGGCTGTATATCCTAGAGAAAGAGCCAGGCTGGAAATAAACAATGCTCTCTAGGCTGGGAAGACAACAATGTCAACAATGGGTGTGCAGTAAATGTTTGTTGAATGAATACTTGAGTAAGTGAAGAGTGAATGAATGAATAGATGTGGTTTGCTTATTGAGATTCAGTCCAGATCTGGGCTGACTGATAGAACCTATGACTCTATCATGATAGAAGACAGAGTCCAAGGTTACTGATGTGGCCAAATAGGCCCCACCTACCCCAGCTGTTGCTCATCTTACTTCCTGGGCTTCCTGGTCTCGGGTCTAAAATACTCCAGGTTTCCACATACCTCTGGCTATTGCACGTCTCTGGCCAGATGCTGGACCTTGACCTTTTGATGTTCTTCTTGCCCTGACTTCTTGGCAAATAATGTTTCAGGATTTGGCTCAAGAGTCATCTGCTCTAGTTTTTTAATGATTTCCTACTCAGAAGTAAGAAAAGGAGGTCCATACCGATGAATCCAGGTGTGTCATCCAGACCCAGAGCTGCTAGAAACTTGATTTCCACTTTGTTTCCTCTTCAGAACTGGCCAGCAGGAGGACAGTCCTTAATGATAGCAGCAATCATCAACCCTTCAGTGGGTGTCCAGTTACCCATATTACAAAAGCCAGTGTTGCTATCGTCCCCTGGTTTTATTTGAATTTCCCTGATGACTAAAGATATAGAGTATCTTTGTGGTTTGTCATGTACATATTGGCATACACAGATCTTCTTTTGATCTTCTATCTATTCAAGTCCTTTGCCTATTTTTCAATTGGATTGTTTATTCTTTTATTATTGAGTTGTAAGAGTTCTTTATATATGTCGGATACAAGTCTTGATAGATATATGGATGTGGAATATTTTCTCCTATTCTCTCCTTGTCATTTCATATTCTAAATGATGTTTTTCAATGAATAAAGATTTTAAATTTTGTATCAGTTCAATTTATCAACTTTTTCCTGTTTCCTGTTTTTTGTCTTATAGGAAACCTTTATGTGTCCCAAGGTATGCTCTCTTATAGAGGTTTTATGGTTTTAGCTTTAAGTTTAGGTTAATGATGCATTGTGAAATAATTTCTTTGTATGGTGTGTGATAAGGGTCAAGGTACATCTTTTCCAGTTACTTAGTTGGTCTAGCAACATTTGTTGAAAAGACTTTTTTCACTCATTGGTTTGCCTTGGCACCTTAAAAATTACAGTAAATACAGTAAAAATACAGTAAAAAATTAATTGACTGTATTAGTGTGGGTTTATTTGTGGACTTTGCGTTTGTTCCCCTGATCTATATGTCTGTTCTTAGGCCAACATCACACTGTCTTGATTACTGTAGTTTAATAGAAAGTCTTGAAATCAGATAGTGTGAGTTCTCCCACTTCGTTCTTTATTTTCAATACTATTTTGGCTATCCCAAGTCCTTAAGATTTTCATATATATTTTAGAATTAACCTGTCAAATTTTACCAAAAGCCTTCTGGAACTTTGGTTGGGATGGCATTAAATTTATAGATCAATTAGGATAGAATTGACATCATAACAATATTGAATCTTCCATCATAAAAATAGCATCTCCTCCGATTTATTTAGGTCTTCTTGACTTTCTTTCAGCAGTGGTTAATAGTTTTCATTGTAAAGGTCTTACACAACTTTTGTTAACTCTGTTCCTAAACGTTTTATGTTTTTTGGTGTTATCGTATGTGGTATTGCTCTTTAAATTCTATTTTCCTGTTACTTTCTCTTATATATAGAATTACAATCGATTTTTATGTGTTGATCTTGTATCCTGCCACATTGTTATGTTGATTTATTCTTCGTATGTTTTTTTTTTGAGATTCTTTAAGACTTTCATGTAAACAATCATGTCATCTGAGAATAAAGAATTATGCTTCTTCCTATTTTCTTGTCTTTTTCTTTCTTTGCCTAAGTGCACTAGCTAGGATCTCTAATATAATGTTGAACGGAAGTGGTGAGTATGGACTTCCTTCCTTTGTTCCCAATTTTAGGGGAAGACATTCAGTTTTTCACCATTAAGCATGATGTTAACTAGAGTTTATCATTTATATGCTTTATTATATTGAGAAAATTCTTTCTATGACTAGTATGTTGAGAATTTTTATCATGAATAGGTATTGCTTTTTCTGCATCTGTTGAGCTGATCATATGGCTCTTTTCTTTTATTCTTATGGTTTAGTAAATTATTTTGACTGATCTAGAGCCTTGAATTCTTAGGATAATTTCACTTGGTCATGATGAATTATCCTTTTTCTATATTGCTGAATTTTATTCATTAATTTTTTAAAAAGAGGTACAAATGTTCAGTCATAAAATAAATAAGTCATGGGGACCTAATATACAACACAGAGAATATAAGCAATAATATCGTAATAACTTTGTATGGTGACACATGGTTACTAGAGTTACCACAATGATCACAACGTAACGTATGTAAACGTTGAATCACTATACGTTATACACCTGAAACTAATATATACTGTATGTCAACTATACTTTATTTAAAAAAGAGTAGATATCAAATTTTATATACTTTAACCATAAATATGAAATTGTAAAAAGGGAGTAAAAAAAAGTTGGTTGAAAACTCCAAAAACTCCAAAAAAGATGGGTAAAGTAATATCTAAACTAATAAGTAGCAAAAGCAGCCATATCACAGTAATTGCTAGAAATAAACAAACTGAAGTTGTTTCTTGAGAAATTAGCGAAATAATTCTTTTTTTAAAAAAAGGGAGAGTTGGTAAAACATAAAATGGCATAAACTAATCGTTAAAAAAATATCTACTAGTTTTCTGAGGCTGCTGTAACAAATGGTCACAAACTTGGTGGCTTAAAAACAACAGACGTTTATTCCCTCACAAGACTTCTAGAAGTCTGGCATCAAGGTGCTGGACCTGGAGGCTTGAGGGGAGAATCTGTTCTTTGCCTCTTCTAGCTTCTGGTGGCTGTTGGCATCCTGTGACTTGTGGCCACATTGCTTTAGTCTGTGCCTCTGTGGTTGTGTCATCTCCTCCTCTGTGTGTTTCTCCTAAGGACTCTTCTCATTGGATTTAGGGTCCATCAGGATAATCCAGGAAGATCTCATCTCAAGATACTTAACTTCATTACATTTGCAAAGACTCTTTTCCCGAATCACTAAAACTAGATCCATCTCCTCTAACACAAATTGTTGTCATCTTTATAAATGGTTCAAATAAACAAGTTTTGGGTAACCGGGTAATTTGGGAATATAGCCATTTGGCAAGATAATTTGTGGCTAATTGGCTTTTGATGAATTGGTCATTTGACACATTGATTTTTAGCCAACTGGCTCTTGGAGAATTAACATTCATTCGTTAAGTTGGACTGCTTCCCACACAAGCCTGAGGCTTGGTGTCAGGGGCCAGGCTGTGAGGCCCACATGGGCGCCTGGCAGGCTGAGTGCTTGGTCTGGGATCCAAAGATCATCTTAGACCAGGAGGGGAGAATCCCAGAAGACCTGGCCATTCCCCAGCCTTGGCCACCCGCTTCATTCTGAGAGACTGCTCTGCCGGGCCAGGCTGTGTGAGATTTGGGGGATACAAATAACAGAATGAATGTGACTTTTATTGACTATGTGCTGGGTGGGCCCTAAGTGAAGCACCTATGTGAATTACCTCATTTGGCCTTCACAACAAGCCCACACAACAAGCATGATCAGTTTGCATTTTACAGATAAGGGAAGGGAGGCACAGAGATGTTAGTTTACCCGGTCAAGAGCACACCAGCGAGTGAATGGCAAAGTTCGGATTCCAGACAAGTAGGTGTTTGTCTCTAAAGTCTATGCTATTAACTGCTGGGTTAAAATAGATCAGATGCAGTCCTCATTCTCAAGCAACTGCTGGTGTAGTCAGCTCATTCATAAAGAATTTCCGAGGAGCTCATTACAGCCTGACAATGGAGCACTTTCCTGTTTCTCCAGATGAAGAAACTGAGGCCTGAGCGAGGAGTGAGATTTGTCGAAGGTCACACAGGATCCATGTCAGAGCCAGGATTGGAACCAGGTGGGGCCTCATTCCTCCCCACTCAGCTGCCTCCACCTCCTGCCTGGCTCCTGGATTTCTTCTTTTGTGTTCTTGTCTCCAAAAGTGGGACAGACCTCAGTGGCCTCTCCGCCTTCCATCCCCCAGCTCTCTATGTTTATGTCCCTGTTAATGGGCCTTTGCAGGCTGGCCCAGCTGCCGAGCATGAGCCAGCGAGCCACCTGGAGCTGCGTCTGCCACAGAATGTTTACGGTGCACGGAGCCGAAACGAAACAACATCCATCTTGTTGACTGGTCCCAAACACTACACTCATTCATGGCCAGACTGCTGACAGGGTCCCCGTGCTTGGCAGTGAGCTGCCACAGCTCACCCGGCAAAACCTGGCAGTGAGAAGAGCGAGAAGAAAGAAGGCGGATGTCGGGGAAATCACTCCCTGGGCCCAGGCAGCTCTCCGGCTCGTTTTCTATCCACTGTATTCTCTATCCAGATACATCCGTTGAGGTAGTACGCTGCGACATCAGGGTTGGTCTGAAGAAAAGATGCTGGGCACTGAGCTGGCATCAGAAGTGCAGATCTGAGCTGCCTGCAGGCCTTGGCAAAGACTGACGAGATAGATCATCCATGCTCGTGAAGTGTCGCATTGTGGAGGCCAGCAGCCCAGCATCCTGGAGAGAGCCCGAGCTTTACCCCAGACAGAGCTGGCTTGAATCCTGGCACGGCCGCATCTCTCTAGCTCCAGCCTTGCCGAGCTGATGGGAGGACCTTTGAGATACACTCGTAAACCAAGTTGTCCTTGTAAGAGTCCTATCTCTCCCAGGATGCCAAGGAGAGCATTACCTCCTCCGACTGTCTTTATGAGGCAGCAGTGAGGTGCTGTGGAGTGAATGCCCAATGGGGATCCAGAGAGTCAGGTCTGGTCCTGACTTGGCTACTGGCTAGGTGACTTTGGACAAGCCCCTTGTTTTCTGTGGGCCTCAGTCTCCATTTTCTGTGAAACAGGAAGCTAAGATTAGATTATCTTTCAGGGCTGTTTTAGCCTTGACATCTTACACTAGAATGATGAGGGATGCTTCTCAGGGTATATGCTATTCCCCTAGGAATCTGGGTCTGTGGGAAGCCCTGTGGACAGGGTACAGGGTGATCACTACAACCCCAGTGACAGCCAAGTACTGTAGTGTGGAGTGACTGGCCCTAGAATTGAATACCAGGTCTGGTTTTTAGGTGTGTTGCTCAGGAGAAGTCATTTCACCTTCCTGGCACTCGGTTTTCTCATCTGTAAAAGGAGCTACTTGATCTACCTAGGAAGACTGTTGAGAGGCTTAAATAAAATATGTGGCACAGTGCTCTGCTCTCTGAGATACAGACGCAACACGTACATCACATGGTAAGGTCTAGAGGGGAGGGATTCCGGCATGCGTGAGAGCAGTCAACCACGTGGGAGAGGTGGCAGGGTCGGGGGAGCCTTCATGGAGACAGTGACCGCACTGGGGGAAGGATATGGGAAGGCAGGTATGCTCCCTTGTCCAGGGGATGGGAGAATTTTAGTCCTAGCGCTGATCCATCCTGGCATCCTTTTCCATTTAAGGGTCCATGACTAGGCTCTACTTCACCACTTAGCAGGCCTTTCCCCAAACTCTTGACCTAAAGTGTCACTTACCAGACTGTGGGCTCCTGAGAACAGCACTGGTGCCTGGCTCATCTCTGTGTCTCAGAGTCTAGGACTAGCACACCGCAGGAGCTTGGGGGGCGTATTTGGACAGATACTGTCTGCAGCCATTCCAGAGAAAGCCTTGGGTTTCTGTGGAAAGTTGCAGGCCTGTCAGGTAGTGAGGTGTCCCAACTGTTGGGGCCTGAGGGCGGGAGAGATCCAGGTCTTTCCCAGTACCAGCCCCTCCTCTGGATCGTAAGGCCTCGTGCCAGGAAATTCCTGATGGCTCTCTGGGGCTAGAAGAGATCATGACCATTTAATGGCACCTCCAGTCTCCTTCCTTTGTTTTACTGCAAAGGAAACTGAGGCCCAGGGGCTAGGGGCTGCCCAAGGCGTGTAATGAATCTTCAAGGAGCCAAAACTCTAGGCTTTCTTTCCTCGCGCAAGAGGCCTTTCCCCAAACCCTTGACCTGAAGTGTTAGAAAGGAGATCAGGACTAAATGTGGGGGCTACTGGACCAAAATACACAAGCAGTGATTCCTTTATTGTGGTGGAAAACAGGCTCCCTCCTCATGGAGGCAAAATGTGATTTGTGGGCAGGCTTTCTCTTCTGCAGCTGCCCAGCCGTGAGTGTCCCTGATTGGACTGCCCCATCAGCTGTATGTCCCTCAGGGTCAGGGCAGTGTGGTCCTGCAGGGGCCGGTGCAGCCCAGAGCAGAGCCCAGGCTGGGCCGGGCTAAGTCTGCAGTCTTTCCACCCTTCAGAAGCCTGCTCCTGTTGGGAATAAAAACACTGCTAGGTATGCTTCATCTCATGTTCCCTCAAACACATGTATGGAAGTGTTCATTATGTTTCCATCCCCTGTCTATCCAGGGAATTCAGCGGGTTTCGGCCAGTAAAACGGTAATGGCTGGAGTGGGGTCTGCAGCCTGACTGACCCACTGAGGGGCTGTGTCTTAAAGAGAAGGCGTCTGTCTTTCTTGTCTTTCTAGGTCTGTCTTTCCAGGCAGCAGAGGTTCAAGGGTCACTCAAGTCCTCACTCAACTCTCACCTGATATATTCTTTTCTGCATTTGTCCTTCAAACTGGCATTTGTCCTTCAGCCAGGCCTGGGAAACTGCACCCCCTCTAGGTCTGTCCATCCCAGGACATGCCACAGTCAGCCTGGCACATCCCACCTCATGCCCCCAGCGCAGGGCCTAGACTGCCCACTCACCTTCCCTGAGGAGTTCCCTTGGGAGCTGTGTGCCTGCCTTCTCATGGGTCTGTCTGGGCTCAGGGATCTCTATTTGATGCTGAATCCAGAAACAGATCCTGAGATTCAGATATCAAGACGTGGACCTACTCTTGGAGTGTCTCAGCGCTGTTGAGTCAGAGGCACTTGGCCAAATCCTGGCTCTCCCATATCATCTCACGGTGTGACTTTGGAAGAGACCTCGCTTTCTCCATCTGAAAAATGAGGAGTTGGCCTGACCAGTAGTTTTCAACAGCGTTTCCTTTTTCCAACAGGGCCTCCTTTACTCTCCTGAAATAGAATTCATAACATGTAAGCTGCCTTCACCAAAACTCTTAAAAATTCCATATAACGTTTCAGTTGCATTATAAAGAAGAAATGCAAGGGAAGTAACTAAGTAATGTGTGTTTCCCCATATACGTGCTCAGGCATGACTGTGCCAGAAGACAGGATGAAGTTGTCAGTTGCTTGCACCCTGCGTGCAGCATCCCCAAACCTGACCACCACAGATACACAAACGTCACAAGCAGAGTGACCAAGGATGACGTGGTTTTCTGAAATGATGAATACCTCCTGTTTAAGTTCCAAACAAAACACAGTACAGTCTCTCCTCAATTTACATAGTAGTTCCATTCCTGGAAAATTCAGTGTATGTTAAAAACATCAAAAAAGTACTTTGTGTTTATGTGTTAAATGGGGCTGTGTTCTAGGCTTACATGACCAGGTTGCTCCCTTATAATTATTTTGAATATCTGGCAAGATATTCAAAAGTTAGTGTCAGGCTGACTCACTCTTGGCAGTGAGTTGTCCATCCCTAGCTCCGCCCACTAAATTATTAGTTCCCGGTCATTGTGACCACCAGACCCCCTGCTCGGTGATTTTTAGGATGCCTCTTGGGGTGGAAGCCCCATAGTGGAGAACCCATGCTGCCATGATGCCCTTTGTGCTCTGCCAGATGAGGGTGCAGACTGGAACACTGGCTATAATAGGTCCTTAGGGAGGGCAGAAGAAAACAAAAAGCCCTGTGGGACAGAGTTGGTTAAGGAGGGCTTCCTGGAGGAGGGGCCTTGGGAACGGAGTGGTTTCAGATCTGGGGATTTTTCAAAAGCCAAAGCAACTTCTGTGACTTCCCCAGTAGGCTTTGCCAGCCTTTCTGGCCATACTGTGGAACAAATCTTTTCTACAGGGAATAGAAACTCAAGTCTCTCGGAGAGACAAGGAGCCATTATCCTTCCCTGCTTCGTGCTGTGCTTCTGATGGTGCCATTCCTGGAGGCTGAGGTGTCTTCTTGCAAGATGGTGGTATTTTCTCAGTCAGAACAACTAATCTTTCCCAGAAAGACTCAAGATGAAGGGACGGGATTTTCAGGTGCTGGCATTTCGTATACCCACCCTACTCTAGCTGCCTTGAGCTGTGCATTTCCCCTCCGTTACCTGTATGTCTTCCTTCTTTATATATTTTATAGAGGTTGGGGGACAGGGAATGGGTGGGGACTGACATGGTCATGGGCAAAGGAGTTAACTAATTAGCTTGATTTAAGTGAAGGATGTTAAAAAAAACAAGGCGAAACATGAAATAATAAATGTATGGCCTGACATTAACATTAGTGGTTCTATATGTACTGAAAACACTCAGATAGAAATGTTTGTCTTCGAGAAGTTTTTATAGATTTCAAATGCTGTTTCCTCTGGATTTCTTGTCATCCCATTACTCTCCTGGCTGTTTTGGACTTAAGACTAAAACAATGAGTTTTGGGTGACTATCACTATGGCTCCCTGATGATCTGGACCAGGCGCGGGCTTGTGTGAGGCTCAGGGCACCCTAGAAAGTGGCAGGCCTTCCTATCAGAGAGGCCTGGGGTTTTACAACCTCGGAATCAGAGAATCTCCTTGTGTCTGATCCATGACATCAGAGAATCTGAGAACCATAGCAATGTGAATACTTAGCTTTATAAAACTGTACCATATTGGAGTGAGAGAATCATGGAATTTCAGAATCTCAGATACATGGAAATTTCTAATCTTAGAGTTTGGAAACATGATGGCTCAGTATGATGAAACATAGATCTCAGATTTTAAGGGATATCAAAGTCTATTCACCAGGCCACCCCTCCCTCACCCCTGGGAGAGAAATATACTAAATATAGGCAGTACTTTCTTCTGCCAGCTCTTGGGCCTCTGCTTTGTGGTTCCCTCTCTCCTATCCAACCTGGACTTTCTGCCCCTCCTGTTGTGGCAGTCATTTACAATTGGTGTGGGTGCAGCCTTTCCAGGGGAGGAGTTGGAAGGAAGAGGAGAGGCCTAAGAGGCTTTGAGACTGCAATGGGAGCGGAGAGTGCAGATGCTCCCAAAGACCCGCCCTGAGGAGAGGAAGTCCCGGGTCCTGAGGATGTACTGACAGCACATCCCTCCCGTCAGCAGACTTATCTCATGTGTACGTGCCTGTCTCCTTTGGGGCTGTCCTCTTTGGTAAGCTGCTAAGAGGAAGGCTACCCAGGGGTCCCCTGGGCCAGCATTTGGGAGTGACCATATTCCCCCCACCCTGGAATTGCTGGCGAGGGGCTAAGAGGAACAGGGCCTGTTAGTAGACCAGTGCACTGGGGCATGGTTCACCGCAAGTTAGAGACAGCAGTCTAGCCCAACCCTATCTTGGTCAGTTTTCAAAGATGGTTTTTGCACAGTTTTTAAAAAATTATTAAAACAATATGAAATATTTAGCAATACGGAAATTTTTTAAAAATATTTTAAAATTTACACACAGTTAACATTCACCTTTTGTGTATATCAATGAATGGTGCTGCGAATTTTGACAAATGCACAGTCATTACATCAGGAATGTAAATACCATTACAATCAGGAATTGGGAGAGTTCCTTCATCCCAAGAAAGAAAGGAGATTCGAGGAAATGCTTCTGAAAAAAAGCCATCTCTCTCCCTGCATCTACTCTTTTCTTTCTAGTCCTTTTCCAACACAAAACTCATATCATTCTACACCATAGGTCGGGTCTGGTTGCTCATGCTCTTGCCCTCCAGTGGCTTCCTGC
>NW_011888951.1:2894765-2896597 GCF_000151845.1 Pteropus vampyrus
ATTTTAAATGAGAATACTGAGTGGGGATTGTGCAGAGGAAGAAGTGCTTTCCTATACTGCTGATGGTGTAAATGGATAGATTCCTTTCGGAGAGCAGTTCGAGCTGCAGGTAGCAAAATTCTTAAAATTTTGCATGTTTTTTGACTCAGTGATCCCATGTCTTAAGACTATAAACATGAATGGACATAAAGACAGGTCTATAAAGTGACCAGAAGCCACTGAGCAGATGGGATTCACTCCTCGCTGCCTCGCTCCGCTTCCTCTGCAACAGTGTCTGACAAACCCGATAAGACTGAGATTGAGAAGTTCGCTAAATCGAAATTGAAGAAGACAGAAATGCAAGAGAAAAACCCACTGCCATCAAAAGAAACGATTGCACAGGAGAAGCAAGCAGGCGAATCGTGATGAGGCACGCTCTGCCAATATGCACTGTACATTCCACAAGCATTGCCTTCTTATTTTACTTCTTTTAGCTGTTTAACTTTGTAGGATGCGAAGAGGTTGGATCAGATTAAATGATTGTGCTGCCTCCTTTTCATATCCAAGGACTAATGATACGAAGGCCGCACCTGCCTCTCCCACCTGCCTGTCTGGCTGGCAGGGAAGGAAAAGAACTTGCATGCTGGTGAAGGCGGAAGCTGGTGGGATGACAGTGAAATCTAGTGTGAAAACCAAGCTGGTCCAAGGTGTCCTGCAGGCTATAAAATGCAATTTAATCAGAGTGCCATTTCATTGTTGTTGTTTAAATGGTTTTAATTATCGGAATGCACAATTTTTTAAAAATGCAAGTAAAAAGTTTTAAACCTGGAAAAAAAGACAGGTCTATAAGGACACTCATTATCTGATTGTTTCTAGTTTTAAATATTTCTAAATAATCTTAACCCAATGATGGATAATGGATTAAATAAAGTATGTACGACTATATAATGGAATACTACAGTCATTAAAATTATTTGTTGGAAGGGGCTTTTTGCATCTGACTATACCAAATAAGCGTGTATCAGATGTTCCTTCTAGACAAAATATAAAAACCAACTGTTTGAAGGCATCAAAGAATGACCAAAATAGCCACAACTGGAGGGACCAACATTCTGAAGAGAAAGGAAGTGCAGTGAGGTGATTCTGACATCCTGTGCTTCTTCTTCCTTTCAGGTATTTGCCAATTAGCGAGTAGTGTAGGACCAAGTGTCAGAGAGCTAAACAGAGCTTTCTACAGCCTTACATGCTAAAGAGACAAAAACTGGAGTTTAGGGCTACCATGATAGGTAGACCTTGGGGGGCCAAGATTTCATGGAGACAAGAAGAGAGGAAAAGTGAGCCTAACATTCACTGTTGCTTTTCCTTCCAAAATATTCATTGATTCTTAAGCGGCACAGACTAAGAAGCTGAGAAATCAACAGAGTGTGGTAGTTAAGAGGTTGAAACGCTAGGCAGAGCTTTCAACAGCTTCCGGTTCTGGGAAAACATATTGAAGTTCAGTGTCAACTAAGGAGGAGGAGCCCTGGCATCCAAACTCTCAGTTGGGGCCCCTCAAGGCAGCATCCTAGGGGAAAGGTTGAACATGAAATAGCACAACCTTGACAAAGCCTGCAGCCCTGCTCTAAAACAGCTAAATCCCAAATTGGATAAAGATGATATTTCCCTCTTTTAACTGCCTATAAAGCAAATGAAAATTCTCTCTGGAGGAAGATAATGTCATCTGGAATCTGTACAAATTTCATACAAAATGTTGGACATTCAGTCAAAAATTACCAGGGATATCGGGACCAAGAGAGAAAAAAACATGATAAAAACAGATTCACAGGTCTACATGTTGGAGTTATCAGACACAG